>NW_026592732.1:11481086-11483272 GCF_907164565.1 Psammomys obesus
AACATTGTCTCTTGAGTGCAGCTCATCCACTCTTGACAGTCCAGATAAACCCTGCGGGTCACAGAAACCCACAAACATACTATTCTGTTCCATTCCTCCATTTTACTCCCAGTCCTCCACCCAGTCCTCACCCTCCACCCCCAGGAAATTCCTTGCCATCATCCTCTCCAATCTTCCCGGGTGCTTCCTCAACTTCCTGCCACACCCACCACACCAGCCTCCTCCCCCAGCTTTAATCACTCCTCCTCCTGGCTTCCCCTGCAAGGGGCAGGTTGGCTTGCTCACCCTGAAGTAGCACTCTCTCCCTTACACACTGGCATCTCCTTGGAAACAGCATCTCACCTGCCCTCCAGCACTGCCCGCCTAAGCAGGAGGTCTCAGTTTAATTCAAACGCAGATTCAGCTCGGGAGCACCCAGCTTCCACGTGCTAGCCTCCTGCCTCCCAGAGTATAGGCTCTTACTCTTCTCAACTAGAACAACATTTCCATAGCATGCTCTACCTCGGGGAGGGGAGAGGGGCCGGAGAAGGAGCTAACTTCCTCACCCTGACCTGGTGAGGCTGTCTTCTCCTCCAGGCTGAGGTTGGAGGAAGTTGCCTGCCTCTGCCTCCTCTTACTCTAACCACTGAGTGAGCAGAAGGGAACACTCTGGGGTTTGTTCTTACCTTTTTACCTCTACATTTGTATCCTGTTTATTTATCTTTTGGTATTTCTATTTAGCTCTGGCTGTCCTGGAACTCATGTAAGAGCAGGCTGGCCTTGACTCACAGAGAGACATGGGCCTCTGCCTCCCAAGTGCTGGGATTAAAGGCATTTATTTACTTATTAAAGTGATGTTAATTGGTTGGAGTTTCTGGAGAAAGACTTCTACATGTTTTAATCCATCCTATAAAATGTGAGTGTGCTTCAGGGCAAGGGGCCAGGCCACCACCCCAAGCTCTCAGGCACTCTCCAGACACAGCCCAAAGATTCTCCTTATACAACACTCACCTCGGGATCAACTTGAACTTCACTTAACTCTGGGCTGTTTACAGTCTCTGAGGACAGGGACCATGTGGACCACATCCTCGCTGGACAGAAGAGTGGCCCTGTGTGGGTGCTTAGCTCCACAGCTTCATCATGGACTTCAGCTGGTCGGCAGTTTGCTCATGGGCTCATTCGTTTTGTTCCTTTAAGCTTCATGGTTCTTGCTTATGTTGGAGATGACCTCATTTAATGTCCTTGTTTCCTTCAATGAGAGCACAGCCTTGGCTTGCAGTATAGCCCAGAACTACCATGTGGGGGGTGCAGGGCCGTGATCTGGGACATGGGCTTCTGAGTTGAATCTTGACTCAGGTGGTTTCACTGCGTGTGAGATGTGTAATATCTCCCTTGTGAGCTGTGATGGTTTCAGAGGATAAAAGAGATGAGGCACGTGAAAGTGAACACACTGCCTCAGCTCCTTAAAAGTGCTACTCAGTCAATAATGCTGTTGTTTCCTTGGAGTCTGCTGCGCTCCTGGCTCTGCGCTAACCACCCAGCATTCAGAGATACCTGTTTAATCTCATCCTGATAAGGCAGCACCAGCTCTGGATGTGAAGATGAGGCAAAGCTGGCTTTCCAACCTCAGCCTGGAGGAGAAGACAGCCTCACCAGGTCAGGGTGAGGAAGTTAGCTCCTTCTCCGGCCCCTCCCCCCTCCCCGAGGTAGAGCATGCTATGGAAATGTTGTTCTAGTTGAGAAGAGTAAGAGCCCATACTCTGGGAGGCAGGAGGCTAGCACGTGGAAGCTGGGTGCTCCCGAGCTGAATCTGCGTTTGAATTAAACTGAGACCTCCTGCTTAGGCGGGCAGTGCTGGAGGGCAGGTGAGATGCTGTTTCCAAGGAGATGCCAGTGTGTAAGGGAGAGAGTGCTACTTCAGGGTGAGCAAGCCAACCTGCCCCTTGCAGGGGAAGCCAGGAGGAGGAGTGATTAAAGCTGGGGGAGGAGGCTGGTGTGGTGGGTGTGGCAGGAAGTTGAGGAAGCACCCGGGAAGATTGGAGAGGATGATGGCAAGGAATTTCCTGGGGGTGGAGGGTGAGGACTGGGTGGAGGACTGGGAGTAAAATGGAGGAATGGAACAGAATAGTATGTTTGTGGGTTTCTGTGACCCGCAGGGTTTATCTGGACTGTCAAGAGTGGATGAGCTGCACTCAAGAGACAATGTT
>NW_026592732.1:11483282-11516425 GCF_907164565.1 Psammomys obesus
GGACTGTCAAGAGTGGATGAGCTGCACTCAAGAGACAATGTTGTGGTCCTTCTACAACAGATAGGTGTGTGAATAGCCTGGGCCTATTTTTCTTTATAGAGAGTGGATTTTCATCAGTGGTCTGAAGCAGGCTCCCATGGGTATTCTCCAATACTCTGTTCTTCTCTTCTCTGGGCACCTATGTAAGAAGGCTGGCCTTGGAGACAAATGGGACTTCAACATTTCTGTGTGTGGGCACTCAGTGAGAAAACCACCTGACTATTCTAAGCTTAGGTATCCTCACTTGTCAGGCAAGCACAGGACTGGTTTGCATCCTAAGGTTAGTATAATAAGCAAATGAGATAACATGTATGGATGTTGCCAGACTCAAAATGGAGTTACTTATATCACTCTAGAGAAGTAAATGAAGCCTGGAGACTGTGAAGTGAGGCCCAAGAATATCTGCCTGAAAACAAGAACCGTAGCCCAGCGGTAGAGCCAGAACTAGTGAGAAGGCTCTGGAACAAGCCTGCCACACTGAATGTCTGGCAGATCTGTCAGGCCTAGGGCACAAGTACTCCAAAGAGGAAAACGAGAGCAGAGACCAGAGCCCAAAGGCCATATACATTTATGCTTGGGCTCATATGGCACAGCCAGGCCCAGAGGCCAGAGGGAAGCCATCTTTGAGGAAAGTACTCAGAACAAGGGCTTCAACTTAGCACAGGCGGTCATCTTCCTGGTCTTAGGACAATATAAGGCTCAGGCTTTCAACTACCCTCCCGAGTACAGGTTTGGGGTTTTGATTTCTTATTGAAGAGAGAGAAGCAGAGACAGAAGGATCTCTGGGATTGCCAGCCAGCCAGTCTAGCCAAAGTCACACAGACACACACAGAGGCACTGAAAATATTCTTTAAAAGTGAGGGCTCTGGGAGCAAGTAGATGCTGTCTGAGCTAAGATCTCCTAGAGAGAAGCACTTCTGGACATCAAAGCACCAGCCATTCTGGGGAGAAGGGCCTTATTGTAGGGCTTCATCTCCCAGCTCCCAAATAAGGGCAGGTAGGTACATGTAGCATGGATCCTGGAACATAGCCAAGACTCTGCCTGGCAGCCTGAATCCCACCATCAGAGAATTCTTTCTCTGCAATAAGATGAACCCTGTAAACATTTTAAGTATCTCACAGTATTGATCTCACTGATGTGGCTGCTGTGAATGGATGTTTATTAGGTCTTTTCTCATGAATAGGATTAGATGGAGAGGAGAAATTAAGAGAACATGACGCATACATTGAGGCAGTTTCAAATCCAAGGGAACCCAAGAATCCATCTAGTTCAGAAGACACACCATCAGCTTACAGGCTGACTCCAAAATGTTCTATTGTTCTAAAATAGTATCCAATAAAGAATCTGAACTTGATTTCCTTCAAGGACATGATTCTTCTAGCTCATCACAGATCTCAGAATGTCTGTCCTATATCAGTCTTCATCACTGGTTCACGTGAGTCCTGGATTCCAATAAGTTCTCCACTCAATGAAATACTGTCTAGACACCATGCATCCTTTACTTATCCATTCATCCACTCACACAATCATCAGCAAGTGCATGCTGAGACTGACCAGGGAAGCACAAAGGCTAACTGCAGTTCTTCACCTTTTCCTCCTCTCCTCCAAATACAATTCCCTTATTTCATCGCCAGCTTTGTAGCAGACCACCTGCTGCAGCCTTCCCTCCACCCCTGCCCCCGTCTCCAGTGGGTAGAGCAGATCTTGCCCTCCAAACTTCCATCCTGCCCCCTGCCATCACTTTATCCCTGCCTCCAACACCAGCAGGCATTCCCTGGGAACACATGGGGCCTCCAGCCAGGCAGCCAGGGAAGCAAGTAGCTTAACTAGAGACTATGGATCTTTTTCTTTTTTTTCAAGATGAGGGTTTTCTGTGTAGCTCTGGCCATCCTGACCAGGCTGGCCTGAAACGCAGAGATCTGCCTGCCTCTGTCTCCTGCATGCTATGACTAAAGGTGTATGTCACCACCACCTGACCTAACTATGGAATTTAACTCTCCCTCCTCTTCTGCATATTGAATCCTCCAGTCTCATTCCCAGCTCTGTAACAGATTGCTGTTCTGACCTTTCAGATTCTGATGGAATACCCTTTTTTTTCTCCTTTCTGTGGATCCCCCCCCAAGGCACTCCTGAACACACACTCCTAGCCCAATCTCATTCCTAAATGTTAACTCCTAATTCCTAGAAATACATTTTACCCAGAGCCCTCAGCAGTCAAACCTAGCAGTATCCTTGAAGGATTCCCAACCAGGCAACATACCTTACCCTTCTAAGAACCAGGGAAGGTGACAGAAACCAAGAAACAAAACAACCACCCAACAAAGACAAGACCAGAAATCAGCACCCAGAATTATAATCGTCCTTACACAGATGCATAGATACCAAAGTAAAAGCACAGTAACAGCCAGGACCATATGTTTCCACTAGAGCAACCCAACTACATTTGGCCTGAGAACTGCAACATAGCTGGAGGACAATACAAAGACCTTACAGTCTTTATAGAGGACCTCTAAGAGGAAATGAATAAATTCTCTAAAATATCTATGAAAACACAAACCATGGAAGCAATGCATAAAACAGTTCAAGACTAGAAAAATGGAAATGGAGTCAGTAAAGAAAACCCAAACTGAGGAAAATTTGGAACTTAAATTTAGGAACTCAAACAGGAGCCTCAGAGCCAAGCCTCACCAACAGAATACAAGAGATGGAAGAGAGACTCTCAGGCATTTGAAGACACTATAAGAAATGGATACCTCAGTCAAAGAAAATGTTAAATCTAAGAGCTCCTAGTACAAAATATCCAGGAAATTTGTGACACTATGAAAAGACCAATTCTAAAAATAATATAAACAGAGGAAGGAGAAGAAACCAGGTCAAAAGCACACAAAATATTTTCAATAAAATCAGATAAGAAAATCTCCCTAACCTAACAAAGGAGATGCCTATTAAGATACAAGAAGCATAAAGAACACCAAATAGACTGGATCAGAAATAAATTTCTCTTAGCACATAATAACCAAAACATTAAATGTACAGAACAAAGAAAGAATATTAAAGGCGGCAAGGGGAAAAGATCAAGTAACATATAAAGCCAGACCTATAAGAATAAAGCCTGACTTCTCAATGGAGACTCTAAAAGGGAAAAGGCCTTGCACAGATGTTGTACAGACTGTAAGGGACCACAGGTGCCAGGCCAGACTACTATACCCAACATAACTTTCAATCACAATAGATGGAGAATAAGATGTTGCATGATAAAGCTAAAGTTAGGTAATATCTATCTACAAATCCAGCACTACTGAAGACATTAGAAGGAAAATTCCAACCTAAAGAGGTTGACTACACCAAGTAAACACAAGGAATAAATCATCTCAAGCCAGCGAATCAAAAGAAGGCAAACACACACAGGCACACACACATGCACAAAACACACACACACACACACACACACACACACACACACACACACCGCACACAAACTCGCGCACACACATGCAGGAAACACCAAGGGAAAAGATCACCTCAGAATAAAGGATGGAAAAAGATATACCAAGCAAATGGACCTATGAAGCAAGCTGGTATAGCCATTTTAATATCTAATAAAATAGACTCGAAAACAAAACTAATTATAAGGTTAAAATTTAATATTGATTTATCTCTTAGTTAAATACCATTTATTCCTAAACCAGCCGTAAACCCAAATCACCACACAGAGACTAGGATTTATTTAATCCACCTAGAGCACAATGCTGAGCAATAGTTACTCCATCCTAAACCTCCAAGTGGGCATAGTTCCCTTCCATACAGATTTCCCACATTATACTTGCTTTTAGTCATGTTAGTCATATCTTAGGTCCGGTTCATCTCTCCTCGTGGTTCCAAGTCCTCTCCTGTCCATCTCCTCTCCGACTCCCCACCTCCCCCCCCCGCCACACTTGCTTCTCTTTCCTCCCCTCTGGACCAGGATGTCCCACCCTGGTCTCTCCATTGCTCAGCACTGACTGGATCTTTAATTGACAATACAAAGAACAAATGGTGGCATGTTTACACAAACTTGAGACAGGTGATGCTTAGAATAAACATCACAATGCAATGTCTGGATTGAAACCAAAGAGTGGGGTAGAGAAATCAGCATTTGAATAAATGAGGGTAAACTGTACACATTCCACAAGAACATTGTACCAACAATAAGATACGGGGAACAACACTACATATTTATCAAAGAAAATCCACCAGGTGGACATTGTAATTGTTAACGTCTATGCACCAAACACAGCAGCACCCAAGTTCATAAAAGAAACACTATTGAAGCTTAAGTCACAAATTGACCCTCACACACTGACCTCGCTCTCGCTCGTAGACAGGTGATCCAGACAGAGAAACAGAAGAAATGCTGAAACTAACTGATAAAATAAACTAAATGGACCTAACAGATATTAAAGAACATTTCACCCAAACACAAAAGAATATGTCCACTTCTCAGCACTTCGTGGAATTCTCTCCAAGTCTAACCATATACTCAGACCCAAAGCAAGTCTCAACAGATACAAGAAAATTGAAATAACACCCCCCATCTTATCTGACTACCGCGGATTAAAGTTGGGTATCAATACAACGGAAACAACAAAAAGCTTACGAACTCATGGAAACTAAACAACTCGCTAATGAGCGAAAGTTGGGTCAAAACAGAAATTAAGAGAGAATTAAAGGCTGTCTAGAACTGAATGAAAATGGAAACACAACATACCCAAACCTATGGAATACAATGAAGAATCTAAGAGGCGAATTCATAGTACTAAGTGCCTATTTAAAAAACAAAAATAGGGGCTGGAGGTATGGCTCAATGGTTAAGGGTACTGACTTCTCTTTTAGAGGACTCAGGTTCAAATCCCAGCACTCATATGGTAGCTCACACCTGACTAACTCCAAAATCTGATACCTTCACACTGACATACATGCAGGCAAAACACCAATGCACATAAAAGTAAATAAATGTTAAAAAAAGAAAATAATAATAATTGAAGAGGTTTCATACTAGTAACTGCACAGCATACCTGAAAGATCCAGAAAAGGAAGGAAGGGAAGGGAAGGGAAGGGAAGAGAAGGAAGGAAGGAAGGAAGGAAGGAAGGAAGGAAGGAAGGAAGGAAGGAAGGAAGGAAGGAAAGAAGGAAGGAAGGAAGGGACACCTGAAAGGAATATGAAATCATCAAACTCAGGATTGAAAACTAATCATTGACAAAGCCTTAGCCAAATTAAAAGGTGAAAAGAGAATATTCAAATTAACAAAATTAGAGATGAAAGGGGAGACATAAACAACAGGCACAGAGGAAAAACAAAGAAAAACAAGGACATACTTTAAAAACCTGTACTCCACCAAACTGGAAAATCTAAAAGAAATAGATAGTATTCTGGATACATACCACAGTTAAATCAAGATCAGATAAGCAATTTAAACAAACATATAATCCCTAGGGAAATAGAAGCAACCATTCAAAGTCTAAAACTCAAAATAGCTCAAGGCCAGATGGTTTTTAACTTAGAATTCTACTAGACTTTCAAAGAAGAATTAATGTAAATACTCCTCAAAATATTCCACAAAATAGAAACAGAAAGAACATTGTCCAACTCATTTTATGACGCCATGGTTATCCTGATACCCAAACCACATAAAATCCAACAATGAGAATTGCAGGCCAATTTCCCTTATGAGCATAGATGTAAAAATTCTCAATAAAATATTTGCAAACTAAATCTAAGAACGCATCAAAAATATCATCCACCACAATCAAGTGGGCTTCATCAAAGTGACACAGGGATGGCTTACCATATGTAAATCTATAAAGGTAATAAACAAACTGAAAGAAATAATAAATAAAAAAAACACATGATCATTCCTTAAATGTAGGAAAGGCCTTTGACAAAAATCCAATTCATGCTAAAAATCCTGGAAAGATTACAGATATAAGGATTAGAGATTAGAGATATAACACGATAAAGGTAGTTTACAGCAAGCGTATAGCCAACATCAAATTAAATGAAGAGAAACTCAAAGCAATTCCACTATCAGAGAAACAAGACGAGGAACAAGACAAGGTTGTCCACTTTCTCCATACCTATACCATAGAGTACTTGAAGTCTTAGCTAGAGCAAGAATACAACTAAAGGAGATCAAGGGGGTATAAACTGGAAATAAAGGAGTCAAAGTATCTTTATTGGAATGTGTTATGATAGTATACATAAGTGCCCCTAAAAATTCCACTGAGAAACACCTACAGCTGATAAAGACTATCAGCAAAATAGCAGGATACAAAATTAAGTCATAAAAATCAGTAGCCTTTCTATATACAAATGACAAATGGTCTGAGAAAGAACTCAGAGAAACAACACCTTCCACAATAGCCTCAAAAAATATAAAATATGTTGTGGTAACTCTAATCAAGCAAGTGAAAGACTTGTATGATAAAAACATTATGACACTGAAGAAAGAAACTGAAGAAGATATCAGAAGATGGAAAGATCTCCCATACTCATGGATCAAAAAGATTAATGTAGTAACAATGGCCATCTTATCAATGCAATCTTATCAAGTGCAATCCCCAACAAAATCCCAACACAATTCTTCATAGATCTTGAAAGGACAATTTTCAGCTTCATATGGAAACACAAAAACTGGGAATGGCTAAAACAATCCTGAATAATAAAAGAACTTCTGGAGGTATCGTCATCCCTGACTTCCAATTGTACTACAGAGCTATAGTAATAAAAAAAGCATGGCACTGCCACATAAAAACAGACATATTGATCAGTGAAATTGAATCGAACAAGAGACACAAATCCACATACCTATGGACACGTGATTTTGGAAAAAAAAAAAAAGCTAAACATATACATTG
Organism: Psammomys obesus; assembly: GCF_907164565.1. Taxonomy (NCBI): domain Eukaryota; kingdom Metazoa; phylum Chordata; class Mammalia; order Rodentia; family Muridae; genus Psammomys; species Psammomys obesus. Next base: position 11,490,217 of record NW_026592732.1, read on the forward strand.
GAAAAAAAAACACAGCATCTTCAACAAATGGTGCTGGTCAAACTGGGCAGCTGCGTGCAGAAGAATATAAATAGATTCATACTCATCACCCTGCATAAAACTCAATTCCAAATCGATCAAAGACCTCACCATAAAACCAGATACACTGAACCTGATAAAAGGAAAAGCAGGAAATAGCTGTGAACTCATTGGCATAGGAGATGACTTTCTGAACAGAACACCATTAGCCCAGGCACTACAATCAATAATTATAATAAATGGGACCTCATAAAACTGAAAAGCTTCTGTGCTCCTTTTAAGGACACCATCATTTGAGTAAAGCAGCAGCCTACAGAATAGAAGAAGATTTCTACCAACTACACATCCTTTAAAGGGGACAAATATTCAAAATATATAAAGAACACAAAGAACTAGATAGATATCATAAAAGCAAATAATCCAATTAAGAAATGAGGTATAGATTCCATTCACACTGCCCAACAGTTGGCCATGAGTCTCAGCATCTGCTTTGATAGTCTGCAGGGCAGAGCCTTTCAGAGGCCTTCTGTAGCAGGTTCCCAGCCTGTTTCCTGTTTTCTTCCTCCTCTGATGTCCTTCCTCTTTGCCTTTCAGGATGGGGATTGAACATTTTAGTCAGGATCCTCTCTCTTGATTAGTTTCTTTAGATGTATAGATTTCAGTAGGTTCATCCTATATTAAATATCTATATTAGTGAGTATATACTGTGTGTGTCTTTTTGCTTCTGGGACAGCTCACTCAGGATGATCCTTTCCAGGTCCCACCATTTACCTGCAAATTTCATGATTTCCTTATTTTTCATTGCTGAGTAATACTCCATTGTGTAGATGTACCACAATTTCTGCATCCATTCTTCAGTTGAGGGGCATCTGGGCTGTTTCCAGCTTCTGGCTATTACAACTAAAGCTGCTACAAACATGGCTGAGAAAATGCATGAAATCTTATGTAAGAAGTGGGAAATAGTAAAAGCTGGAGAGGACAGGAACTCCACAAGGAGAGCAACAGAACCAGAAAATTTGAACACAGGGGTCTTCCCAGAGACTCATTCTCCAACCAAGTACCATGCATGGAGATAACCTAGAACCCCTGCACAGATGTAGCCCATGGCAGTTTAGTGTCCAAATGGGTTACATAGTAATGGGAAGAGGGACTGCCTCTGACATAATCTGAATGGCCTGCTCTTTGATCACCTCCCCCCAAGGGGGGAGCAGCCTTACCAGGCCACAGAAGATGACAATGCAGCCCCTTCTCATGAGAACTGATAGACTAAGATCAGAAGGAAGGAGAGGAGGACCTCCCCTATCAGTGGACTTGGGGAGGGGCATGCATGAAGAAGGAGGAGGGAGGGTGGGACTGGGAGGGGAGAAGGGAGGGGGTTATGGGGGATACAAAGTAAATAAACTGTAATTAATAAAATAAAATTTAAAAAAGAAATGAGGTATAGTTCTAAACAGAGAATTCTCAGTAAAGGAAACTCAATGGCTGAGAAGCAGTTAACAAAATGTCCAATATCCTTAGCTATCAGGGAAATGCAAATCAAAACTATTTTCGAGATTCCATTTTAGACCTGTCAGAATGGCTAAGATCAATAAAATAAGTGACAGCTCATGTGGACGAAAATGTGAAATAAGCAGAACACTCATCAATGATTTGTGGGAGTGTAAACTTGTACAGCCACTGTGGAAATCAGTGTGAATGTTCCTTAAAAAGATGAGAATCCTTGTACCTCAAGATCCAGCTATGCCACTCTTGGGCATATACCCAAAGGATGATTCATTCTACCACAAGGATACTTGTTCAACCATGTTCATTGCTGCTCTGCTCATAATATCCAGAAATTTGAAACAACCTAGATGCCCCTCAATAAAAGAATGGATAAAAAAAAATGTGGTACATTTACACAATGGAGTATTACTGAGCTGTTAAAAAATGACATCATAAAATTTGCATACAAATGGATGGAGCTAGGGAAAAAAAATAATTGTGAGTAAGGTAACACAAATCCAGAAAGTTAAATATGCTTTGTATTTGCTTATATGTGGATATTAGCTATTAAGTAAGTGACAACCAAGCTACAATCTGTAGACCCACTGAGGTTAAGTATCAAAGAGACTGAAGAGGACACACATAGATCTCCCTGGGAGGAGAAAGTAAAATAGATTTTTATGGGTGAAATAGGGTGGGGGAGAAGAATGGGAGAACCGAGTGGGGAGGGGAGATGGAACTGAAGGAGGAAATATGGGAAGAGCCAGCTAGAACTGAGGGATGGACTGAAAACCTAGTGCAGTGGAGACTTCTGAGATATATGAAGGCACTCCTAATGAAGTCTCCAAATTATGGGGGAGACCGTCTTAACTGGCCATCTCTTGTCACCAAATGAAGCTTCCAGAAGAGGACTAGATGACAGAATAGACTTGTTGGCCAAGGATTCCCATGGAAATCCCCAAATAACCCAGGCTGTTGCCAAGACAATAGGTTGCTCTCCACAAACTGACAGTAAAGCCCCATTGCTGAAGACCACTCACTGAACACGGAGAGGTTGAGTTGTTGCCTACATCGAACCTCTACCCCTATGGTTCTATTGTCTTTGATAGAGAAAGGTACTCTTCAGGCTACCAAAAGACAAACATAAACAACAGCTCAGCCACACATCCTTGATCTACCATGCTGTCCTGCCAGCACAATATGCTAGGGCAATGGTGGCAATAACTCTGTGGGAATAACCAACCAACATATGGCTTGATTTAAAGCCCACTCAAGGAGATGAAACCCATACCCAACACTGCTTGGGTGACCAAGAACCACAGGCTAAATAGCCCAGAGATCTAGGATTAAATCATATATGACTGGTCTTTTTTTAAAAAAAGTAACAATAAAATGAATCCGGATAATATTATTCTACACTCATACTTTAGTGCCTTATCCGGCCCCGATCAGAGAGGCTTCTTCCTGCAGCAGGTGGGAACCAATATAGAGACCCATGGCCATATATTATGCAGAAAGAGAGACTTTGCAACACACAACTCTAAAAGGATCATCTCTATCAAATGCCTCTCCTCAGAGTGCAGGGAACCCCATGGAAGAGAAGGCAGGAAGAACATAAGAGCCAGAGGGGATGGAAGACACCAGAAAAACAAAGTCCTCTTAATCAGCTAAGAAGAGCTCGTATGAACTCAGAGTCTGAAGCAGCAAGCACACGGCCTGCACAGGTCTGCACCAGGTCCTCTGTGTATGTAGTATGGCTTTCAGTTTGGCGTTTTTGTGGGAATCCTGAGGATATGAATGAATGGATCGCTGATTCTTGTCCCTTCTCTTGAGCTCTTTGCATTCTGTTGTTTTGCTTGTCCAGCATCAATGTGATGTTGGTTTCTGTTTTATTGTTTTGTGTGTGTGTGTGTGTGTGTGTGTATGTGTGTGTGTGATAATTGTCACCAGGAAACCTTTTTCCAAAGCCGTACTGTACTTAAATATGTCTAAAATAAACTGTCAGGTGTCAGACTCCAGAAGTTTGACCCAACAGCAGTTGACTAAGTCATGTTGAACAGGATTTCTTTCTTATCTCACACAGATCATTATCCTGCCTACCCTTGTATTTGCGGAGACCCTCACAATTAGTCAAGTAATAACCTTTAGTTTAGGAGACATACCTTGGGATCAGAAATTAACTTGGTTACTGAGCCTCTGTTCAATATTTATAAAAGACATTTAGTAGCTACTAAAGTTCTTTTCCATGTTGAGAATATGAGATTATATAAAAATTAGAGGCAAAAAATATAGAGATCAGCCTTTCTGGGCTACTTGAGGTTGACCTCAGTTGAATGGAAGAAGAGGAGAAGCCAAGGTTCTTAGTCACTGAATCCTCCCTGTGATGCTCAAATCAGTCTGGTCCAGGATACAAGGCCAATATCAAAGCATTTGGTTGCAGGCAAAGCTGCCCTGCCTGACTCACCCCTCACCTCACTAGTGCAAGGACTCATAAAGATGCCTATCTCCATAGAGCGTTCTCAAGTATGAACCCTCATTCTGACTATCTCCAGGGTGAAGAAATAGGCCAACAACAAGGAATTGCTGTAGATTTTGCCTCAAAGTACAGTCAGCCATGACCCTCCAGCTGTAGTTTCAGCTTATCCAGTCAGCCATGTTAAATAAAAATTTACAGAAACAAACATGTACTGACTAATCTTGATTGTCAACTTGACTGGATTTAGAATCACAATGGAAACAACTCTTTACGCACGTCTAAGGGATTTTCTGAATGAGGTTAATTGAAATAGAGGGACTCATCCTAAATGTGCATGGTCCCGTTCCATGGGCTGGGGTCCTGGCTAAATTGAAAAGGAGGAAGCAAACCTAACGTAAGTATTCAGTGCTCTGTTTCCTGACTGTGGCTGCAACATGGCCAGTCTCCTGTTCCTATCACTGTACCTCCCCATGGTAATGGACCATATCTCCTGGAGCTGTGAGACACAATGAACTCTTCCTTCCTTAAATTACTTTCACTGGGTATTTAGTTGCAGTGAGACAAGTAATTGATATAAAACAATGGTCTAGTGCCTTGTATTCAGATGTTAATTGCTTGCCCCCTAAGATTCTTACTGTTCTAAGAGCAAACTCTCACATAACCAAAATGGTGCTGTGAAACTGTCTTCCAAATTATTTTTGAATGGCCAAATAAAGTTGCCTACATACCTGGGTTGGGCAGAAGTGAGGTAGGTGAGGCTACGCTTCACAGGCTTGGAGGACAGAGGATCACTGGAGGGAGAGGAGAACAGAGGAAGACAGAAGAGGAGGAAGGAGAAAGGAGAGTCACCGTAGGTTAGTGTGGAGAGAAGCACATGGCAGGGAGGCTGATCCTCCTCTGAGGATCAGCGTGGCTGGAGAGAAGAAATCCAAACAGAGAGCATGTGCAAGCGTTTATGAGAATTTTGGATAGAAAGTAGACCAGACGGGAATTATTAGAGCAAATGGCATGGTATGCAGGGCTGGCACATATCAAGATAGCTTAGGGGGTTAGTTTCTGCTCAATTCCAGTGGTTTTTTAGGCATATTAAAAAGCTAGCAGGTATCTATGTCTTTTATTGTTATGATAGGGGGTTAAATAATAGCCACTGTACTAATCTATGGATTAATAATAAACATTAATAACCATTTGTCAACAACAACATGTTAGTTTTAAGCCATATATGGCTCTGAGTACTGTGATTAAGCCTCACACCACCCTGATCATCCCTTCATCCAGAGTATCTACCCTAGGTGTACCCTTTAGTCTGAACCAGCTCAGTTTATCAGATAAGAATGCCGCAGCAGCAAGTACTTGTATCAAATAAGAAAAGTCGTCACAGTTCTGGAGGACACCACTTACATCAATCATCTCACAGTGTCACATGGAAGGGCGAGCATGGCACAATAAAGCATCTCTTTTATGTGTATGACAGATTCTCACTATGTACCTCTGGCTGGCCCGGAACTTGATGCGTGCACCAGGCCAGGGTGAAATGCACAGAGATCTGCCTGTCTTTGCCTCCTGAGTGCTTGGAATGATAACTTGAAAGAGAGACTGCATTCCCATGGCTTTTATTGCAGTATGTCTCTCTTTTTTTTGGTTATTGCTAATTTCCTGATATATCTAACTTATAATTTAAACTCATAGGTACACATGAACAGAAAGAGAAGATAGTTTAAGTATAATTTTTCCTTTTGGGTATTCTCTGGGAATCTTAGATGTCCCTGTGAGTAAGGGGACATATGTTTAAGTATATATGTTCTAATAATTACATTTGTCTGAAAATGGAATGAATAGTCTAATAACATTGGTGGTATGCTCAGGAAAGGGTGAAGACACATGTACACATATTCAGGTGTTTCTGTCTGAGATCACAAAAGAGATCTGGAAATAGTGCTGGGAGTTGTGCACTTACTATCACTGAAAGTTATTAAGTTAGCACATTTTCAGGCCAGTATGATGGCTCAGTGGGAAAAAAAACGCTCGCTGACAAGTGTGACCATCTGAGTTCTGCAAGATGTTTTCTGACTCTCACACCACCCTAGCTCAATGTACATCCCACACCTAAATGAATAAATATAATTCGTTTTTAATAAATAAATAAAATACATATTTTATATTACACATATATTTACCACAATAGATGCATTCAAAAGGGACCAGTAGGAAGGAGTTCAAGGGAGACAAAATTATTTAATACAAGACCATCCAACCACACCTGAAATTCAGGTAAATATGACCCATGTACAACTTTGGATGCTCTTACATGAAGAAGGTAATTGCTCTTGTGAGACTGAAATGTGACCCTGTTGTCTTTTTCATCAGTCCTGACAAGAGACACCCTCAGAGGCTCAGCCTAAGAACATGGAAGACATGGGGAAGACCCCACAAACATTGCAGGGTCAGAGTTATTACTGGTTACATGGAAGGCACACAACTGAAGAGAGAGGATGTGAGAACCAAGCCACTCTAGCAGTTCATTGGCTGTCAACCTTCCCTGCAGCTTCTCCTGCAGGGACTGAGATCTCCCGGTGTGAGAGGGGCTACAGGTCTATGAAGGGCAGAGCATAGCTGCCTAGGGGACAGCAGCACAGGCATCGGAGGCACCAGGGTGGCGTGCACCTGGAATAGCATACTATCCCAAACCCTCCCAACTCACAAGGCTCTGCAGTTGGGAAGCAACTGCATCAGAGAGCTACTGGAGAATAGCCTAGTGTAGACGGGACTTGGCTGTTGTCTGGGGTGGTCCCTTAGCCTTGCCCATGATAGCCAATGCCCACCTAAGGAGGGATCTCAGAGCTCCCAGGAACCTGTGATCAACGATCTCAGGTGCAGATTTGCCAACTGGAATGACTGTTGTCAGCCTTGCTGACTTCCCTCAAAAAGGCAAAATGTGCTTTAGGGTCCTTTATAACCAATGGGAGCCCAGAGCCCAGAATGTTAGGATAGGACTAGGGATGACCAGCTTCTACATCAGACTGATATCTTAGCTTGTTTCTGGCCTCACCAAACTGGCCCCCACTGTTGCTTCATATTCCCTGAGCATCCCTAAATTATCACTTCATTAGATATAGTCACACCACTAAAATTATGTCCACCAAGTACTCCATTAAAGGACTCTGGCTCATCCAGGAGGGATGAGTCACAAACATTAAAGAAAAACCACTTTTTAAAACCTGGCATTTCTTGGGAAATTCCATAAGTCAGCCCAGCCAGGCCTTCAGTTGTTCTGTTTGTGGCCTGAATTCCTTGTGATTCTGGATCTAGAGAGAGACACAGCCCCTTTCTATAAGGTAGTCAGGATAGATTTCAAGTATGGTGGAGATTTGGGGGTGTCTGGCTGATAGATTAGCTTGGGGTGGGGCATGGTAACCTAAATTCCACCCCATCTTGACTGTAGCCTAGTGAACGTGCCTTCACTTTATTGCTGCATGGCCTCAGGAGGCAGGGGTGGAGCCCTGAATAGCAAACAGCAGAGCTGTTTGATGACCCCTGGGGAGACAAACAGCAGAGCTGCCACCGGGTCCAGCTGGACAGAGCTGCTACCAGGTCCAGCTACCTCACTCCTGGCTATGGGTCCAAAGGGAATATAGTCATCTCTCGGGCAGATGCCTGCACACCCATACTTACCTGGTTCCATCTTGGATTCACGGCATCCAAGATGGAACCAGCTAAGTGTCTGTCAAAAGATGAATAAATAAAGAAAACAGGTGCAGACACAATATGGAGTTTTATTAATCCACAAACGACAAAGTTGTGTGATTTGCGGGAAAATGGGCAAAACTGAAGACCATCCTGTTAAGCGAAATAAGGGAGATCCTGAAATATAAGCATTAATCAGTGTTTTCTCAAAGGTGTGGAATCTAGACTTAGGATATAAATGCATATATAACATGGGCATGGAAGCAAGACTATCTGGGAGAGGAGAAGGCTTACTGACAGGGAAGAAGAAGTAAGAGAAGGCAATTGGGGGGGCACACACAAAGTACAATACTACACATATGTGAAAATGTTGTGACAAACCCATTATCTTATAATCTAAATTAACCCTAAAAGGGAGGTGATGCCTGAGCAGAGAGTTTCTGGACAGTGGGGCACTCTTCGAGCCCCACCAGTGGCGGGTACACTGTGTGTGTGCAGGATGGGAGCACAGGGATCCAATTGTGAGCCCAGGAATCCCACTGTGAGCCCCTGGCCTTGAGTGGGCTTCTAACCCACATTGACTTGCAATAAAGACAGCACACAACTCAAGATGCCAACAAGGTCAATCAGCTTTCCAGCAGCAGGCTGTACTAGTTAGACAGATTGACATGTATGTATACACACACACACACACACACACACAGGACATGACAGTGGGAAGGGATTTGGGAGGTGTTAAGGGATTTGGGGGAAGATGGGAGAGGTAATGGGAGGTGAATATGATCAAAATGCATTGCAGACATGTATGCAAAAATAAAAATAATTATTTTAAAATAACAGGAGGAAATGAGCAGAAAGTTTGACACCCCCCCCTTTGCTTGTTGACTGACCACCCACTTTATTTTTAATTAAAAAATAAAAATAAGAAAAAAAGGGGTTCAGAGTCTCCCCAGAGAGGAGTGGAGAGAAAACCGGACAGGCAAGAGTGGAACAAATTTGTAGATTCCTGAGGTAAAGCAAGTAGGGAGTGCTTATTGATCTCTGAGTGTTTGGACCATATCACTGAGTCTTAGCTAGCTGGGCAAATGATTAAGAGAGTGAAACGTGAAAGACACTGATTGTTCTTTAAGTCAGTCAATATACAAGTGGGTTAGAAAAAAATGGGACAGTCTCAAAAATACGTAAGCCCATTGCCCTTTCTGTCCCAGCCCCTAAGACCTGGAACATACAACTGAGTTTGCCCACACACTTGCATGTGTGGGTGTGAACATACACCGATGCTCTCATCCATCCCTTGGGTTGAGAGCAAAAGTGAGCAACAGAGCATACATCGCCTAGAGGACAGGGGAGAGGTTCTTCCTCTCATGGGCGGAGTCTGCAAAAGGATGGCTCAGGAATTGCCCATCCATTAATGGCCTCTTCCTGGTACCGATTTCTCTGACCTCAGGAAGCATTTTCTGGCCACCCAGGTTGGTTCAAAAAACATTCCTATGTTCTGCCTCCCCCTTCCAGAAAGCAGGTGACACCTTGTACTAGATTTCAGTTAGTCTTTTTAATGAGCTGTGTATGAACAAGGCAAGGTAAGACAGGCACCTGAGAGAGGGAGATAGGAAGGAATCCACACAGATAGGCCAACTTGATCAGATCCTGGCTGATCTACACAGTATAGGATAATTGACTTACATTGTTTGAGAGAGACCCCAGGCACCACCGGATTGATTTTGTATGTAGCAAAGCTAGTCCAAAGAGACCAGCGGCACAAGAATGAGGTCTTGCATTCTCATTCAATGCTCCTGCACCATGGCATCTCTACCCAGGTAGAATTTCTGCCACGAGATTCTTCCTGGACTTGTCAGAACCCAGAGGGCTCAGGTGTTAGCCCCTGGACATGCTCAGGGTCCCCACAGCATCAACACTTGAAAAACTGGGGCTGTAGCTCAGTGGTAGAGTGCCTGACATATATGTAAGCCCTAGGTTCAATTCCCAGTACTGCCTCCCACCAAAAAAAAGAAGAGAGTTCCCATCTGAACTAAATAGAAATCGCTATATAGGCAGAGATGAGAAGCAATTAAAATCAGAGCTTGGTCATTTCAGACACTGCTAATTATTTATTACCTTGCCCATATCCTAAATGTGATGGTTGAGACAGGAAATTTGATGTACAGAGAGCAGAGAGCACTCTGGCTTTGGGGCAAAATTTCCCTCCAGTGTTGAACAGGGCTGGTGACCCTGTCTGAGAGCAGTCTGGGAAGATCTAGAAATGAAAGAGGCTGACTTGCCTCTTCCTTTTCCTCCTCTTCCCTTCTGTTCTCCCCCTCACTAGCCTTTCCCTTTTCCCATCCCTGCTCCCTCCCTCCTTCCTTCTGTTAGAATTAGAAATGCCAAGGTAATGATTCAGCTCTGCAATTACTGAGTTTATTTAAGAAGTCAAGAGAGGGACAGGAAAGCATGTACTGCTCTCGAAGAGGACTCAAGTTTGGTTCCCAGCACCCATGCTGGGTGGCTCACAACTGCTTATAATTCCATCTCCAAGGGGATCAGTCACCTCTGGCCTCCACAAGCACCTGAATCCATCTCCACATACATACATGAAGACAAGGCACGCCTCATATGTGGAAGTTTCAGGCAGAAAGCTTGTGATTCCAGCTGGGCAAAGTCTTAACCCTGGGGAGGATACTCCTGCTTCCCGGATTTCAGTGTGCATGCAAATCATCTGGGGATCTCATTAAACTTCTGATTCAGCACAGCCAGGCAGAAGCATGAAATTCTGCCTCTCTACAAAGTGCCCAAGTATTACTCAGTTGATTGACAGGAACTTGGTGAGGTAAGTAGCAAGCACACTTTATTCCAATGTATGGAGGCAATTCTTCCCCTTGAGGGAGGAGCATGTCAAAGTTTTAGGGCTTACCAGACTGCTCACACTATTTATTGGTACCAGTTTTTCAGACCTCAGAAGGCATGTCCTGGCCACTATGGTTGGCTCTCAATCTATTCATACATACCTCCCCACTGAGAGCAGATGTCACTTTGTGTAAGCTTTCAACCAAGCTGTGTACCAAGGCCAGGTGAGACATGCAGATGAGAGCAATGAAGAGTGGAGACAGACCACACGTACAGGCCAACCTGACTAGAAGCTCAGACTTCTCCACACTTCAGTATAGGTTGATTAGCCAATCATGACATCTGTATCTTCCCCTTCCTCCTACGTTTACCAGCCTCCATGCAAGCTCTGACAAATGTAATGTCGGCAGAAGTGCTATGCAGTACTCCCAGGGTTAGCTCATTAAATCCTCCCACAGAAGGTTCTCACATTCTCTCTCTGCTCATGAATGTCCCAGGAAGGGCTTCAAGAGAACTGCAGCATCAAAAGGGAGAATGGCCCTGGGCCCTGGTTATCTGGAGGCAACATAGAGAGCTCTTAATGAGAATTTAAGCCCACAAGAAATAAATATCTCTGACGGGTCATCTTGACTGACAACTGATCTGATGTCAATCCCAGTAGGATATGCTGAAGAGGCAAAAGCAGGATGTCACTAGACCAAGGCCACTTGGGCTACTAATGCCCTTTGAGTCAACAGCCTGGGAAAAGAATAATTGTCAGCAGGCCTGATTAATCCAAACTGCATCTACATAAAAGAGGTAAGAAAGACAATGTCTGGGGTACAGGAGATCCTTTGGGGCATCTCTTAATGTTACCATGTCCTGTGAATAAAGTGAAAGCTAAACTAACAACCTAATCCAGGCGGTGATAGATGGCCCAGAACCTCCAGGAATTCAGGCTTGGGTCACCTGCTGTTAGGGGTAGGAGCCATGAGGACAGCTTAGGTTTAGACACCATGGTGCTCATACAGATCTCCAACATGATGCCCAGTATGAAGCATGGCTGACCTGGCTGACCATGAACATCCTGGCTGTGAGTGAGCACACAATGAACATCAAAGAACCCCAAACTTTTCCTGCAGAGCTAGATGGTCAATGATTTTAGTTTTGCAGACCATAGAGACCCACAGCAATCCTCCATTCTGTTGTGGAATGAAAGCAGCCACAGATGAATTGCAGGCAAGGAGGTGACCAAGCCCTAATAAAACTATACTTATAAGTACTACTGTAATTGGAATTTTGCATAATATCCATGCATTATAATATACCACTGTTTTTTTTTTTAATTTCTTGATTAAATTAAGCTTAGGGCGTGGAAGGACATAGCTACTCCTTATTCAACTGTGGAAGGTTCTCTTTGTCTTTTGACTTCTCGGTTAAATAAAGCTCATGGGCTAGAGAGTAGTGTTATTCCTCATAAGACTATGGCAGATGGCCATCATCACATACACTCACAAAAGCCACAGAACTTCTCAGCATAGAGTGAACCCCAACACAAACTGTGGACATCAGCAAATAGAAGTATATTAATGTTGATTCGTCGGTTTTAACAAATGTGTCAGACCAATGCAAGATGTTAACAGGGAAAATGCTGGGCAAGGGGGAATGGAAGAAGTGGGCATACAAAACTCTACACTACCTGTTCAGTTATTCTGTAAATCCAAGACTGTGCCGTAAAAAAAAAATAAGACTTAGAAAGTGTCAAAGCTAGGTTGGCAGTTCATGCCTGTGGCCTAGGCTGAGGCAGGAGGATCACAAGTTTTAACTTGCTTCAGCTGCATGATGAAACTGTCTCAAACAAAAATGAGGACTGGGGAAATGGCTCAGTGACTGAGAGAGCTTGTTGCTCTTGCAAAGGACCTAGATTCAATTCCTAGCACTCACAAGGTGGCTCACAACCACTTGTAATTCTAAGGACTCTGATGCCCTCTTCTCAGCGCTTTGGGCACCAAACACATACATGATATACAAACATACATGCAGGCAAAGCACTCAGACACATAAAATAAAATAAATAATTTTTAAAAAAAGATCTGTAAAACCCAAACCCGAGCCTTGCTTTGGACACCAGTTAGTATGACAGTAGGTTCCTGGTAATAGGGTCATGTAATTAGACCTGATGATTGGAATGGCCTAAACAGTAGATGGGCGGCAGCCAGACACACCATCTAGTCACTGAGAAGGCTGGGGGGAAACCTTCCAAAGGCTGTAGTTTTACCACTGTCCTCTCACACACCAGGGACTGTGGCTGTCTGTGGACGTAACAGGCTGAGCCAGGACCTACCTTCTTTGTAGAGACTGATCACAGTGCGAGGGAGGAGAGAAGGTGAGTAAGGCAGGAGGTGAGCTGGAAGAGAGGAAAGGAGGGAGATCCCACTCTGGTTTCCCTCCGCGATCCTGAAGCTCAGCTCCACACTCCAGCCGAGCCTCACAGACAGACTGAAGTCAGCGCTGGGGTTTCTTCCCATGACCAGAAGCTGGTGATGGCCGTAGGGTGACTGTGGATTAAGTTCAGACGCTGCCAGCGAAACCACTGTGCTCTGAGAAACCTGATTACAGTTAGAGATTCAGCGGAGATGATTTTCTCCGGCCATAAGCACTGACGTGTGAGTGCTTCCGCCTACCTTCAACGTAACCTTTTGTGACACACAAGGAGGCCTTCTCTCCCTTTCTTCCTCTCTGTTCCCGCTTCCTCTGTCACTCTCTTACTCTGTAATGAACTCACTCTTGCTCTGCTCTTTAGTGTGTCCAAAAGAATTCTAATTGAAAAATTCCTCTATTTACAAGCTGGCTGCACTGGCTCAAGCCTGTAATACCAGCACTTAGGAGGCTGAGGCAGGAAGATTGCCAGGCGTTTGAGGGAAGCCTGAACTTCATGGTGAATTCTAGGGCTACAGAGTGAGACCCTGTCTTCCTATTTTCACTGGAATTCAAAGACGTAGTATGAGAAAAACTGTTAAAAATTCTATTAATGACTTCTATACGGACTCAGTGCTTGCCTGTCATAAGTCTATATACCTGAATGAAACTGGGATTTAATCATAAATACATTATTTAAATTAAACTTTTTCTTGTTCAATATGACTGCAATGAAATTACATGTCATGTGTTTTATTCTATTGGATACACCAGCTGCCCAGAAATCACTGTAGCTGCCAGCAAATCTACATCACTGTCGCTGCTGTCAGAGTCTCTTCTCAAGCTGTTTTCCATGTGGGGTTTGTACACAGCATTTCCCCAGTGGCCTGTCATCTCTGATCTAAACTGTCCAGTGTGGTCACAATTCTCCACCCATCCCAGCTGCCACAGTCTGCATCTCCCCAGAGCCCTCACCTCTGTCGACTCCTAACTACATCCCACCATCCTGCCCCTGTGCTAGCCAAACATTTTGTCAATTCCATTTTAGTGCCATATGCCTTTACTCAATAAAACTTTTCCCTTAAAGCCTGTCACTTCTCTAGTCTCCAGTTTTCACCTCCTTCAAGGTATGTATTCTAACCAGCCCTCCTGGGAGCACCTTCTCATAATAACCTCAGATCCCTGCTGGCGTGTCCCCCACTGGTGTATCTGACGTCTGTGCTGCTACACTTATTGAGTGTTCCTGTGGCAGGACCCATGTCACCCGTGCAGCCAGGTCCTGCAGAGCCCAGAGTCTGCTGTGTTTTATGTCCCCCAGTGGCACCTCTACTGTGCTTCATAAAGGCTTGGGAGTGAGCGATACTACAATAAACCCTAATGAAAGAGATGCATAGATGGAGAATGAGGTTTTCATACATTGGTACTTCTTCCTACAGATGTTTTTCATGTGGTGTGAGACCACATCTGGCCTGTCCTCTTTCATGTCATTTGTGGAAAGAAGACACTTTCATCAAAGGCTTTATTTCCCAAGCATTTTATTATGAGGGCCCTTGGTTTTAAAGCAGCCTCCTGTCCAGACAAGGCTGCCAGCATTCTACCTACGACTCAGCAGCATTCACCCAGGTCACTAGGTACCATCACTGCTTTTCCCTGAAGGAGATTTTGACAGATTGAGTCTTAATTAAAAAAAAAAAATCGAACTAATGTGGCTTTACAAATTTCAGGCCAAGGGCTAGGGGTGTAACTCAGTTGTTAGCCTGCCTGTCTGGCACGCATGAAGCCCTGGGCTTGGCCCTAGCGTCACATAAACCAGGCATGGTAATAACTGTCTATTATCCAAGCACTCAGGAGACGGAGGCAGGAGGATCAGAAGTTCAAGGCCATACTTTTAAAAAGTGAGTTTGAAGCCATCCTGGGATATATGAGATTCTGTTTAAAAAAAAAAAGTAAATTTTCCAAAGTATTATTTTTAGTCTCTAACACATACAGAGACTTTTATTAATTTTTTTAAAGGTGCTGACCACACACATAAACATTGCACCAGGTTCTCTGCTAAAGACAGAAGATACAGCAAGGAAGAACCCTGCTGGGGACACCCCACCCCCAACTCCCACCCCTATTCCCCACCCCCCCACCCCCATGAGCTCACCGCCCAGCAGAGAACTATTTTAAATAATAAACAAGAAGCATCCTTATCCCATTCTGTTTGCTTCAGAGATGGGAGAAGTGAAGGACACTCAGAGGCAAGGGGGGCTCAGGGCCCTGAGTGTCAGCTTTGGCTGGAGCCTGACATTAGGCACCCAGGGGACTGAGGCTGAGTGCTCTAAACAAAACAATCTCTGGTGTACAGACCCAGCTGAACCACTGTGACGCCTCTCTGCCCTGGGGTCGGTATGCAGCGTAAGACTTCACAGACCCAGAGATGTCTGAGAATGCACAGGGCAACAGCAAGTTAAGCAATTTGGAGCATGGAGCATGGAGAGTGTGCCAGTGTTTGCCAGCGTTCATGGAGCCACTGCTAACACCCCAAGAAGCCACCGCATCCAGCTGACACGGTAAGTCCACACTGTGAGAAGCTTAGTTTCACATATCTTGTGCCATTATTAATTCATTGCTAATAAGTGAAACACATCTTGTTATGATGATTTGTCATTTTGTTGTCTAATTTGGAATATATTTATTATAAAATTAAGGTAAAACTAGTATTCACAAAAATACAATACTAACTTTAGAGTCTCTAGGTTCATCCAGTCACTGGATTTAATTTAATCATCAGGAAATACTTCTTATGATTTTATAAATATATATGTATTATAATGCCACAAACCCTTCTGTTATAGACATTGCATAATATAATACTATTACAATGGTTTCCTGGGAGATAAAATACAATGGAAATGTCTTTAAACTTTTTATTCTTTGCACAGCTTCCCCCTATATTTGTATACAAACACATAATCCTTTGTGTGACATAAATCTGCATGCTATAAGACATTAGGTAAAAAGATTTGAAGGTTAAGAAAACTTAGACTTTTCAAATCCCCCCAGATACTTCACCCTTATAAATAAACACACAGAGATCACATCCATAACTAATACTCATAAATTGTCTGGGGGCATAGACATAAGTTTATAAAATATTAATTAGCCAACCAATGTTTTGATGAGGCCACACAGCAAGTTCAGGCATGAGCTAAAGTTATAAGGAGTTTCATAGTTGTCATTGGAAACAAAACATCAGAATTTGTAAACTTGGCTTTAATCCTAGCACTCTGGATGCAGACACATCTCTTTGAGCCCTATGCCAGTCTGGTATACATAGCAAGATCCAGGGCTATACAATGAAACCCTTCCTAAAAACAATTAAATCTTTAAAAAGGATTTTTAAACTCAAAGGATCCAGTTTTACTTGCTATTTCTTTTTCTTCTTTCAAACCAAAAAACTTCATAAAGAAATATAAATCATGCTTGCACTGACAGCAAGCATGTGTTCTTGAGAACTATGTTTTTAAAAAAATCTAGATGAAGTATGTAAGTTTTAACTAGTTTCAGGGGGCTTATAGAGAATAAATCTAACAGTAAAAGATTTATAAGTAATTAGGCTAGGTACAGCCAGAATGTTATCTATAAGGATTATCTAATTATATTTAACAAAGACGAACTTCTTTAGAAAAACTTGAAAAAGATAAGAATTTAACTTTTATGTGTCCTGTTAGTTCTGCTGAGGCTTTTTTACTGGGAGGGAAGCAGATACTGAAATAAAGAGAAGATGTCTGTTCTTGACATGGAAAGTACCAATAGAAAAAGCCTGAGACTCATAGCCAAACTTTGGGCAGAGTGCGGGGAATCTTATGAAAGAATGGGGAGATCTTATGAAAGATGTGGAGGGAACTGAAGCTCCACAAGGAGAGCAACAGAACCAAAAAGTATGGGCCCAGGGGACAGCTATACCCCACCACTCTCTCCCCCAGCTCAGTGGTCACAGTGCAAGAGGGGGAGGAAAGGCTGCAAGAGCCAGAGGCAGTGGCGGCTGTAAGGAGACAGTGTTTTCTGCACACAGCGAGGCCGTTGCATGTATGAACACACGCGGCTGTGACAGCATGGTTAAGACCTATGCAAGCTCAAGCCAGACAGAATCCCAGCAGGGAAAGTGAAGGTAGGCATGAAGTCTTGCCCTCAGCTGAGGAGCTATTGGCAATTGACAACTCTGGGACAGGGAGAATCGGTTTTCTTTAACAGTGTGGCTCCTGGTAGGTTAAGGGCATGTCGGTGGAGTATAGGTCGAAGTGTGTATACACAGGACAAACTGTACCTGATGGGTTTAAAACAAAAGAGTTTTGTGCAGGACAATAGATGGGGACATGTTTTTTATTCTTCTACGTTCAGCCAACCAGATTGGCCAGCATCATTTGTTAAAGATGTACAGGGTGTATTTTTTGCTTTTTTTTTTTTTTTTGTCAAAAATCAAGTGTCCATAGGTATGTGAAATCACATCCAGGTCTTCAATTGAGTTCTATTGATCAGCGTGTCTGACTGACAACCAATACCATCCTGGCTTTATTACTATAGCTCTGTAGTACAATTTGAAATGGGGATGGTGATACCTTCAGCAGTTCTTTTGTTATTCAGAATTATTTTAGATATCCTGAGCTTTCTGTGTTTTCAGATGAAGTTGAAGAATATTTCTGCAATATCTAAGAAGAATTGTGTTGGGATATTAATGAGGACAAAGAGTTGGATGGGTAGGGGTGGATCCGGTGACAATATTCACCACCATCATCACTATCACCATCATCACTATCATCATGAAAACACTGTAAAAAATTCTCAAGAAACTAGTCCAGCCCCACTTCCTATCTGCTTCCACTGTCAACCCAATTCAGGCCAGCCTGTCTGTGCCTCAGTTCCCTTATATGTTAAATAAAGGTAATTCCAATTCTACGGCTGTTAAATAATCCCTTAGTGGAGTTCTTGATGAGAAAGCAGGCAATGGCATAAGCAACGATGATCTAGTTGTTCACACAGGGAAACCCTGTAATGTCACTGACCACACACTCACTGAAGATCAGACAAAAACCATGCTCTTTTCCACTCAGCCTAGAACTGGGGGCATGTGGCCAGCCTGCCATAATTTGAATGTGAAATGTCTTCCATAGGCTCATGGGGTTGGCTACTTGGGCACAGCTGGCCTGGCTACTTCAGAAACTTGTGGAACTGTTAGGAGCTGGATCGAAGTCCCCTGGGGGGTGAGACCTCGGTGTTATAGCCCAGCCCCACTTCCTGTCTGCTTCCTCTTCCTGACTGTAGATCACAGCCCATGTGCCCTCCTCCATGCTTTCCTAGCTTTACCAGGCTCTCTCCCTCTTACACAGTGAGCTATGAGAAGTCCTTTCTTCCTGAGGCTGCTTCTGTCAGGTGTTTTGTCACAGGATGAGAAAAGCCACTACCACCCTTAGATACTGAGAGTGGATATTTGGTATTTGGCTTAACCGTCCACACTGTAGTCCATCACTGAGGAAGCCGGACAGAAACTAAAGCAGGGCAGGAACCTGGAGGCAGGAGCTGATGCAAAGGCTATAGAAGGATGCTGTTTATTGGCCTGCTGTCCATGGCTTGTTCAACCTGCTTTCTTAAAGAACCCAGGACCACCAGCCCAAGGAGAGCACCACCCACAAGGGGCTGGGCCCTCCCCTTCAATCACTAAGTAAGAAAATGCCCTACAGCTGGATCTTATGGAGGCATTTTCTCATTTGAGGCCTTCCCTTCAGATAACTGTAGCTTCTGTCAAGTTGACATAAAACTAGCCAGCACAAAGGCCCAGCAAGTTCCCCATATAAGAGGAGGTGACTTAAGATTATTTCTGTCACTCGATTGATCAGAGTACTGTTAGTTTGGGCCTCCATAACAAAATAAGACAGTAGGGGCTTAGGTAAAAGAAACTTGTTTTCTCATTACTATATAATTCCAAAGTCAAGAAACTGTAAGCTTGCCTCACAGATGGTCATCTGCCTGTTGTGTCCTCATGCATGACTTTTTGTGTTGCCTCTTTTTATGTGTAAAAATCTCTACTTCCTAATGGACAGCAATCAAAATGAGTTTTTTTTTCTCCCACCCTAGTGACCTAATTTTAACTTAGTCTCTTCTCCAAAGCCTTGCCCCACATATTCTTACAGGCTAAGATTGAGACTTTTACCAGTGGATT
Source organism: Psammomys obesus (assembly GCF_907164565.1). Classification (NCBI taxonomy): domain Eukaryota; kingdom Metazoa; phylum Chordata; class Mammalia; order Rodentia; family Muridae; genus Psammomys; species Psammomys obesus. The sequence goes on from NW_026592732.1 coordinate 11,509,320, forward strand.
TTGGTGAGACACCAAATTCTGCTCATTTTAATGAGCAAAAGAGATCTCAAAAACATAAAAAGCGGAAATTATCAACAAAAGTAGTGAAAGAAGTTATGACAGATTAAAAACTAAACATATCTAAACTGAAAGTCTCACCCAAGGCTGAGGAGGTAGGTAGCTCAGCAGTAAAGTGTTTGCCTAGCATGTGTGTGGGAGGGAGGAGGAAGGGAGGGAAGAAGAAAGAGTCCAAGCTTGTACAACGATTCACTCACCCTAAGACATCTCAGTGTAACCTTTCAAAACAGTAAGGACTTAGCCAAGCCCTAGAGATCAGAAAATGCTAAAGCAGTCATTGTCCACTAGCAAAACCAGAAGCTAAACAATAGTAATAAACCCTTCAGCATCTGAAAAGGTGTCTAGAATGCCTTCAGCATCTGGAGGGGGTCTACAAAGCCTTCACCATCTGGAGAGGGGTCTGCAAAGCCTTTAGTATTGGAGGGCATTTAAAAGTGTGAATTCATCCTGACAAATGATCACAAAAGTTAAACATAAACTTTAAAGATCCAAAATTCAGATTTTATCTTTGATATAAACCTTTGCAAGCCACTGGAGAGGAAGCTAAGATTGAGACGGAACCAAGAATGATAAAAATATAGATTCTGAAATACTGACGTGGTTAGAAAATTCTAGATGATGGCAGCTTCTGGCACACCATCAGAGAGAAAGAAGACCACTTACAGTCTGTTGATCCCTAGTCTTCAAAATCAGTGTGTTTGTAATAAAAGCAACCAACACCAGGATGTGACAGACTGCCTAGAGCCTGCTGAGCTGGGTGCAGTTCCTGGAACCCATGTGAGGGGGAAGGAGGGAATCAGTGCTGTAAAATTGTCCTGACCTCCACATGTACATTATTGTGTGTGGCATGTATGCCTCCACACACAGGAGTTATCACCACCACTACCATCACCATCATCATCGCCAATTCAAATGCCAGAATTAAAAGGGAACCTGAGACTGGGAGGAAAAGCCCCAAAAGAAAACATGATTATGGAACAAATCCTGATGAACTCTTACAATGTTCTTCAGCAGCCTGCTCTTTTCTGAAGGGGACCAGAGCAGTGGTTCTGGGGGAGGAAAGTGGGAGGCGGGGGGAGACTGTGGTTGAGATGTATTGTATGTGAGAAGAATAAATAATAAGAAAAAAGAAAATCCAAGATGAAAAAAAAAATGTTCTTCAGCTTCTAGACCAATCTTCTAGTCAAAGCACAGAGCAGGATATGAATGTCAGCAGCCTTGACAATTAGCAGTCCAAGTAAGGGATGATGGGAGGCAGAAAGCTAGAAAACATGCTGAGAGCAAGAGGAGATTAACATGCTCTCATCCCAGAAGGTCAAAAACAACTGCTGACAGTGAAACAAGAAATGACTTAAAACTTTAAAGAAGTTGATAAATGAAAATTATCCAATCAAAGTAAATAGTTGAGGGCACAGGGTAATAGGAGGTTAAAATGCTTACTAAACAAGGACAGAAATTTAATAGCTAATATCTAAAATGGATCATTCAAAAATTACCTAACTAAACATGTATGTAGAGACATGGCAATTAGCATCAAAGAACACAAGATTGAAAGTGCCTGCCCTGGGGGAAAGAATCAGAGTTAGGATATGGTGAGGTAAGAAACCTGGCTTTTTATCATGAGAACTCTGTACTACTTTGACTGGAATAATAATAATAATAAAAGCTAAGGGTAGTTTCTTTATGTGTTTATTTTTAATTTTTCAAGGGATTCTAAAGTTTTCTCTGGAGTGACTGTCAGTTTTCTTTGTAACAAGTCTCTTGTTTCAGGTACAGATCTTAATTCTCATGGATTGTTTTCAGGCCTTGTGCCAAGAAGTCGTGGGTATAGCCCTGAACTTTTCAAAACCACAGCCTCCATGGCCCCACAGGTCACAGCCTATAATAACAGCCAGTGTTTATATGGCAGCTTTCATCTGAAAACCATGATGCCTGTTCCAACATCACTCCACCTTGTTCCTGTGGGAGGTGGAAGGCAGGTGCTATTAACCCCATTACACACATGGGGAAACTGAGACCAGGCACTCTCATAACCAACCTGCTAAGTTGGTTCTGTATCTCAGAATGAAGGAGTAACTGCTGAACCTCATGACCCTTGTAAGGGATCCTGGAAGCTTTAACCTTGTTTGCATCCTGAACAGGGCCTCTTTCTGCAGACATCATCTGTAGGCATCATTCTTTTCCCTCTTCTGCTGAGTGGTCCAGGATCCAAGATGAGGAGGAGGTGGTCACAGAGGGAAGGTGAGGCCAGGGAGGAGAAATAATGGTACATAGTTGTTGGTTCATTCACTAAGCAGATCAGAAAGTGTTTGGGGGATGGTGAAATGGCTCAGTGGGCAAAGGTGCTGGCTACCAAGCCTAAAGGCCTCATGACCCAAATACAACCCGCAGACCTATACAGTGGAAGTAGAGAACTGACTCCTGCAAATCGTCTTCTGACCCCCACACAGTGTGTACACATGTGTACGCACAGTAAATAAATAAATAAAATGTAATTTACATTTTTAAAAGTGTTTGGGAAACCTTCTACGGACTTTTCAGGCCTTTACTCCATGCCAAGAAGAATTAATGAAGCATGGAGTCAATGCTTATCTGTCACTTCTAAATTACTTGAAGGCAAATGAGGCATGTGCCCACTGAACAATAAGGAAAGCAGTGAGCATTGGAAGGCATAAACTAAACAGTAAATGAAAGTACTAAATTTTGATTAAAAACTATAAAGCCACAGTGTGCTCAAAAGAAGTGGCTCACTCTTTGCTGAAAGGCTCTTCGATTCTTAAAATCCAATTTAAAATATAAGCAATAGTTGAAGCTAACTAACACCTGTAATATCAGCAGTTGGGACCTGGTGGCAGAAGGATCAGGAGTTCTCATTGGCTACATAGCAATTTTGAGGCCAGCCAAAGAGCAAACAAGAAATAAATAAGGATAACATAAGCAAGTCGTGTTATTGTAAGAGGAAATGATCTTCCTTCCCTCATGAGAATTCTGGAGACCGTTATATATTTTTCTGGACTTGTTTTTAAAGGCAGTCAGAGTTCTGTGGTCTGGGAGGGTCTGGGCGAGACTGTGAGACATGAGGATTTAGTGGAGATGAGCAGGGGCAGGCCTGCTCCCCATTTCCAGCAGCTGCAGTAGGGGATGCTGCTCCAAATGGCCCCTGATAGTGTTTCTTCCAGTATTAAGATCTAAACAAGAAAAGCCTGGCATTCCATTAGAGCCAGGGGCCATAGCTCTGTCTGCAGTTATCTGACCAGTGATTGGAACTGGGGCCATCAGAATCACACTGATTCCTCCTTCAGCTTGTCAAGACTTCTGCTTTCTGTCATATTTCAGCTGTCTTGGGTTTCAGGGGCATCTTCACACTGCACCCTGCCATTGTATCGACCATCATTCCAGGAGTTGTTGATTTGTTTGCCATTGTTCTGTTGTTTGGTTTGAGATTTCTTACAGTTTCTTACACCTTTGCACAAGCAGGACACAAGCATGCCAGATGTCTCCTGAACAAGCCCTGTGCTACCACAAACAGAGCTGGAAGCCCTCTCCGTGAATGGGAACTGGAGACCCAGCTCTGAACAGGCTTGTGAACACCGGGCCTCCTTTTCTGTGAGCAGCGGGATATTTGGAATGAGGACCTGTTTTTATTTATCCTCCTCACTGTATGAAAACCCATGCCACCCACAACACCTTCAGCACTGGATTCCTCATCCAGCTCACAAAACCCGTGCTCTAAGGAGCACACAGGGAAACCAGTGAAGAGCTCGCTCCCAGGCTGGGGGACTCTGAGCGGGTAGAGTCCTACCCTGTGTGAGCCTACCTACCCTGTGTGGGGCCAGTGCTGGTGCTAGGAAATCCATCATCAACACAGGAGCTCTGGAGCCTGGTGGAGTCGCCTCTGGCTTGCAGACTCCTTCCTCTGCACAGTGCTGCTGAGCACCAGAGCCATCACCCTCTCTGTCTTGTAGTCCCAGTGATTCGGCCCGGAACTGGCCTCATACACCAACACCGCAAGGTGTATCCAAATTCTCTGCATCTCCCCAGACTGTTAGCCGTTCCTCTATACACTCCTAGGTGTGTTTGATTGATTTTGTTATTAAGTGACAAGTATAATTCCTACACCCAACTGAGAATAAACCTTAGTAACGGTTTCTTAAGAGCCCCTATAAGGTAGGGGATTAATCTGTGAGTCCTCTGGAAACAGAAATGTCGTTTCCCAGGCATGTCTGTAATTAGTAAAATTAAAAATTAAGTAAGAATCTGTGCTCTGCCCCACTCCCTGTCTTTCTAGGGTTTGCACAAGACCTGGGCTCCCTCTAATGGTCACATTTGGTTGTAAATGCATTCCTCATATTAACCCCAAAGTCTGGCGGGATTCATGTAATAGGTCAGAGCCTCTCAGACCATAGCTCCATTTACTCTGTGGAAACTAGAGCTTAAAAAAACAAGCTTTCCAAATCCCCCTTGATTGATCTTTGGAAAAGAAGCCAAATTATAGTGGTATGTGTGTGTGTGTGTCCATGAAAGTCAGAAGACAACCAACCTCTGGTGTCTCTTCAGGAACCAGCCGCCTTTCTTGAAGCAGAAGCCCTTACTGACCTGGACCTCACCAGTTAGGCTAGGCAGGCTGGCCCTTGACCGTCAGGAATCCTCTTGCCTTCATTCCCCTAGTCCTGGGATTATTAGTATACACCACCATACGAAGCCTTAAAGTAAAATTTAAAAAAAAAAAAGAGGGATAAACTCAGATCCCCATTATCAACTGGGTCATTTCCCAGCATCAAAGTAACACTATGGGTGAACGCTATGTCAGAGCCCTCATTAGACAGGCTGGGGTGATGGAATCTTCATACTTGATCCAGAAGAGCAGCAGGACCACAGGTAAGCATTCAGGCCCTGGGACCCTGGAAGTTGGGAGAGATGCTCAGCATCTGACTCCATGCTGCACTTGACCTTCAGCTCCCACTATACAACCCCCCCAGCTCAGTTCCAGCAGGATGAAAGTAAACAAGTGGCTCATGGGCAAAGCTGGAGAGAACCATCCCACCCTCCTTACTATAACACAGTCTTCATTTCTTATGTGAGGGCGCAGCTGACGAAAGCACATGCAGGACACTCACAACCTGTGCTTGGAATCCCAAACAGCAAACTGGCTGTTTCTGAAGTCTTGTTTCTCCCCCACCCCGCCCCCCACCACGTTCATTCTGAAGACAATCCAGCTGGTTTATTTGGTTTATTGGTCAAGAGTCTCAGAGGTAAAGGGCTGATAGAACGTGGGTGTTTTAAAGGAGGTCTCACTATGGCGGCTTACTCTCTGGGCTCTGTCCCCCAATAATGGCTGTCTACATACTGAAAAGCTTGAGGGCCCCACAAAGCTGGGGCCTCTGCGGCACTAATGAGATGACAAAAGCCTCCAAGATTCCTGGGGCCGTTTCTGGTCTTCATTCCCAGAAGCGTAGGTCTGGTATCAGCAAAGGATAGATGTGCTCAGCAACAAGCAGCAAGGAGAGGCAGGCAGGAGCACTGCTTCTTCCTGGCGTCTCTACTTTGGGGGCCGCTTTCTGGAAGGCACACCTGCCTTCTCACTCTTCCCTGCAGAACCTCCTCCCACATGAGTCCTAGACCCTATCAGGTTGACAAGAAAAAATAACCTTCACAGTTGGTTTGATTTTTTTTTCTTTTTCCCACTGAGGCAAGATTTCTTTATAACTCTGCCTGGCTTAGAACTCACAAGCTTCCTGTCTCAATGTCCTGCCACAGCCAAAAGGACTGCTGATTAAACAGGAACTATTTACATGCCATCTCTGCCTCTTCCTGAAGACTCCCTCCCTCCAACAGCACAAAACATGGTGGCCAAATCTAACAGCCTGAATGCGGTCCTATAGGCCCACATGATAGGAAAGAGTCACCTTCTACATGTGATCATCTGACCATCACATGAATGCTAAGATATGCATGTATATATATATATATATAATATATATATTATATACACACACACACACTCACATTGATACATGCACACACACATAGATATATACATACACACAATAAATAGTTGTAATTTTTAAAATTTGGTCATGGGACTTATACCCCTGTATTCCCAGAACTCAAGAGGCTGTGACAGGAGAATTGTGAGCTTGAAGGACTAACTGAGCTTCATGGCAAGACCCTTTCTCAGAAAACAAGCAACAACAAAAGACAAACAATTTGAAGGAGGCGGGTGCTTCTGAGACACCTCCGAACATGAGCTGTGCTCTCAGACCTACACTTAAGAAGCTAGGTGCTATGGTTTGTGCTTGTAATCCCAGTACAGAGGTGAGAGAGACCGGCATAGCCCTGGGCTTAACTGCTGGCTAACCTAGGCTACCTGGCGAGCCCCGGGCCAGTGAGAGCCCATGATAAGAATGGAAGGAATGGAGAAAGAATGGAAGGAAGGAGGGAAGGAAAGAAGGAAGAAAGGAAAGGCTACTACAGACCATCACATGTGCATACATGTGCCTCGTGTGCACACACACACAGGAAGATGAGATGAGGACATATGATGCTATCACTGTGCTTAGGCAAGACAGAAAGCCCATGGAAGTACAGAAGTCATTTGGGAGAAAGTTGAGCTATGAACACCTACAGAATCTACCTGCGTGTATTTCATAGAACCCAACCACATGTCAGGACTCGGGACCTAGTTATGTGGCCTGAAAGACAGATCTCAAACATGTTAGGTCTGGTGTGTCCTAGACATCAACTATAGACTATAGACAGGAGGCAAAGAATAAAAGCTCACATGTAAGCAATGGGGGGGGGGGGCGCGCTGGCCTGAAGAGTGTACATACCATGGCAGCCAGGACCCAAACAGCAAGGATTTAACCCAAAGGCTATGCCTTCTTGGAAAGGAGGCTGGAAAAAGCTGGCCCAACTCTGTGAATAAAAGGAAGGGACTCTTCGAGCCCTAGAAGAAATTGTAAAGTTCAGGTTGTCACTATCTCACTTGCATTTTTGCTCGTGTGTGTGTGTGTGTGTGTGTGTGTGTGTGTGTGTGTGTGTGTGTGTGT
>NW_026592732.1:11516435-11767148 GCF_907164565.1 Psammomys obesus
TGTGTGTGTGTGTGTGTGTGTGTGTGTGTGTGTGTGTGTGTGTGTGTCCATATCCCTTGGCCTGAGAAACACAGAAACCACATATGCTGTCTTGAGCACATCCTTCCTATTAGAGTCCTTCTGTCCCTTATCAGACTCCCGAGTGGCCTCTAGCATTAAGCTGATCCTTCTTGCTGAGCCTTCACGTATTGTTGATAGAACACAAACCATTAAATACGTGTAAGAAAAACAGGTTCTCACTCTGCAGCCCAAGATAGCCTCAAACTTATGATCTTCCTATCCCAAGACTCCTTTTACAAGATGCTATGTAACTACAAGCCAGAACACGTTAAGATCTCATGAAAATTTATGAGCCACCTGAATTGCTTGTCACAATGTCTGCCATTTTGGTTTCTAGCAAACTGGATGCCTTTAGCAGGGGTATGCACTGCTGCCTCCCATGGTCCTCTCTACTCCCAGGATTCCCGGTCATCTTAAACCAAGCCTCTCAAACCATCTGTGCTCAGCCGGGCAGGGTGGTTCACATGTGTGATCCCAGCACTCTGGATGGAGGAGGATGAGCAAGAGCTTGAAGCCATCCTGGGGCTACATAATAGTATCCTGAAAAGCTGAGTATATTACTCACCTCAGACTACATGGGGGAAGAACACATCTGAGTAGCCACAGTCATCTTCATCATCAGTCACACAGCAGCACCTGTTCCCTGGCACACATCTTGGTCTTTGCCTTATTACCTATTCTAGACCTCCATCACCCGTTGCCTCGCTGTTGACTCCTTCAACAGCCCCAGCAAGAACACGGTCCTATTTTGTCCTTCAATCTTTTCCATGTACATCAATTTGTAGGTTTTCATAAAAGGGTCCTGCTGAAACTAAGAAATCTTTACATTTATGGATGATACAGTCTCGTTGGAGACTTGAGAGGTGCAAATGTAGGTAGAGGAAAAGCTAGAGACGGTGATGGCAAATGAGAGGCAGTCCCATGAAATAAGCCCGAAGGTCCAGCCAGCTGTCTTGGTTCAGTGTACTGTGACCTATTCCTATTCCTCTCTGTGTCCCCATTGCTCAGCAAACGCTCCCAGAGGAAGCCAGTGACTGAAATGCAAATCTCCACTGCTGCCTGCAGCTCCATCCATTCCAGAGAGCAAAGCTGGCTACCAGCCACCAAGCGAAATTCTGGCTCATTAACAGAGACAGATAAGTTCCCCAGGTGCAGAAGGACTCAATTTGGAGAAAGTTTGTTCCCAGAATTCTGTGATTCTGAGAAAATCACAACTTTCTTACAATAGGGTGGATTCTCACAGAAACTGGATGGATTTGTAGTTAAATTCATTTGGGACACTCTGGATTGAAATAAAGTTGAGTAGATTTCTCAATTGCAAAATTCGTGTGTGTGTGTGTGTGTGTGCTTGATAACTTATGGGAGTCATTCCTCCCCTCCCCCATGTGGAGTCTGGAGATCAAACTCAGGTCATCCGATTGGCAGAAGCCCCCTTCTCCACTGGCCCTTGCCTGACCTTTATAAACCAATGTGTACTGCTAAGATTCAGGAAGAGAGGCGCAAATACATGATTTCCAAGTCTTACTTGAGCATAAAACTTAGCTCTCCTAGGACAGCCTTTATGGTATTAATGGTTCATGTAGTACAAAATACTGTGTGACTCATGCTGAGAGGGTGCACCCTCCCACCAGAGGAGGGGATGGTAAGTGAAGCAAGCTATGGAACACTCAGCTTATGTCAAAATAAACATAGGAAAGTTGTGCTGTAACAGTGGGGATCCAGAAGCCTGTCCACTTTCATGCCACAATTCTTTCAGTCATTTCGGCAAGCATGCCTGGAAAGCTGTAGACAGATGCTAGAGCCATGTCCTGAGTGGTACGCACTAGCTCCTTCCTTTAGTTTGTAAACTCAGGGATTTCGAACAGTCAACAGCTCCCATAGCGGCCATCCAGGCCCCTGCTGGTCCATTTGTTCAAATGAGAAGAAAAGCAGAGGGCATATCTTGGCAAGTAAACAGAGTCATTGGCAAAGCTTTAAAAGGCACCTTCTCCACCAGATGGCTGATCATGGTTCTCCTGGGGCTGAGAAATGAGTCCTCTGTGTGGTCTGCTGCCTTCCACACTCACTCTGTGGTATGGAAACCATACACAGAGGAAGGGCGCGTGGAGAAGACAGGGCAAAGAGCAGAGAAACTGACATTGGCTGCCACAACTCAGTGCCAACGGTTGCTGGCAACCAGTAGACGCCAAGAACAGTTCTCTGCTCTGATCCTCCACAGCACCCAGCCACCGTCTCCATTTCAGCCTTCCAGCTTCCAGAACCATGGGAGAATAAGCATCTGCTGATGCCAGCCTCCCAGCTGGCCGTGGTCATCTGCCGCAGCGGCCATGGACCCTCAGACACAGTTTCTCTGTGCTGCAAATGGGTGTCCAGGGGCAACTTATTCAACTAAACCGGTGACCAGGCTCAAGCCAAAGATGCTAGTCAGTGCTGCCAGCTGGGCTGCTTCCTCCACATCCACTTCACTCTTCCACTTACACAGAACCAACCAGAAGAATCCAGTGCCCTGCCATGCACCCAGTGCTGTGCCTGAGCCTGACACTTTTTTGCCCACCCTAACCCTCTACTTCAGGAAGGGACTTATCCTCAGGTTGGACAGCTGGCCAAAGAGACCAGCATCCTCTGGCCCAAATTCTGCTTCCACAGTGGGGGGAAAAAACAACTTAAACTTTCACAAGCTTTTCCTCATTCCAAAGCTCTCTTCGTAAAGCACTGGATTTGGAAAGGAAGGAGGGTGCTCTGCTTCCTCCTTACTTAAGTTTTTCTTTTGGTGAGTAAAAGAAACACACTCTTAAAGACGCCAAGGTGAAACCACTCTGTGACCAATAAAGCGGGAAGAAGGGGACAGGAGAAGAGCTCGGGTGGGACCCAGCTCATAAATTCAGGCAGTGTTCGCTTGTGGTGCTCCACAAAGGGCTCCGGAGGGTGGGAGGCACAGCAGCAGCAGTCTAAATTATGAGGTTGACCGTAAAAGGAGCCACAATTAAACCACTAATGCGTTGATTGCCAAAGAGCCAACCAAGACCACTGAAAACAAGTAGAGACAGCAGACTTTCAAGGCTGACTTAGTTCACTCACCAGCAAAGCAGATGTGCTCAGAGAAAGCAGGGGGGGGGGAGGTGCTCTCAGCTCTGGAATGAAAAGCTGAAGGTAGGAGGAGATTCTCAGGGACCCTCCCACCCAGACTTGAGGAAGCAAGGGCCATGGTTAGCCCACCAGGGACACTGTGGCTTCTAGATTTCTATTCCCGAGTCTCTCATGAGAAGCCACAGACCAGAGATAACTGGTAATTATTTCTCAACAGGTATTTCAGATATTTATAATTGTTTTCCTATCATGAAATACTTGCATGGATCTAATATGACATACTTTATTAGAAATATGAAGAATTTAAAGATTCTATTTTCCTTACGCTATGCTATAGTATATATGAATTTACTCTAAAGTGACCTAACCAAAACTATATAAGAACCACCTTAGTGCCAGATATTAGCAATATCTTTTGTACTTCTTGAGAGATATTTTATGGTTCAAAGGCTCATTGGAAGCCACCCATAACTTCTCCCAGCTGAATGGGCAAGGAATAATTTTATAAGAGGAAGCACCATCAAGAATGGGGAAAATCAGCCAGGCACAGTGGCATATGCCTCTAATCCCAGCATTTGGGGAGGCAGAGGCAGGGCAAATTTGGGAGATTATGCCTGACTTTGAAATTTGGAGAAATAAGGCTGGAAAGATGGCTCGATGGATAAAATTTTAGCTGTGCAAGTCTGAGAACCCAAGTTCAAATCCCCAGCACCTGTGTAAAAGCTGGGTATATCAGCCCACATTTGTGTCCTTGGCACTGGGAAAGCAGAGACAGAGAGATCCTGGAGTCCCGCTGTGGCACATCTGTAATCCTAGCACTAGGGCAGTGGAGCCAGGAGGATCCCTGGGGCCTGTAGTCCAGCCAGTCTAGGCACAGAGCAAGCTCCAGATTTGGCAAGAAATCCCATCTCAGCTGGGTGGTGGTGGCTCACGTCTTTAATCCCAGCACTAAGGACGGAGAGGCAGGTAAATCTCTGTGAGTTCAAGGCAGCCAAGACTATACAGAGAAACCCTGTCTCAAAAAAGAAAAAATAGAGGGAAAGAAAGAAAGAAATCTTGTCTCAAAAAGAAGCTCCAGGGTATTCACTGTCTTCTTCTGACCCCTGCAGTCACTAGACATGCACATGGCAGGCATACACACATGCAGGTAAGACTTATGCACTTATGCACATAAAATAAATCAAATACAAATTAAAAACAGCAGCAATGCTATGAGAACAACAACTCCCAGGTTTGATATAGAAGCCCCACCCATTTCCTAGATGTCTTCTTGGGTGTTCAGGTCAGCTACCCTACTATGACACCTTATTCATACCGCTTTCAATCTGCCCAAGGCAACAGAAGTTGCTCAGTGACTCAAATGGAAGAACGAGCCATTGAATTTTCCAAACATTCAGAGGACCAGGAAATATGCTTATGCAAATTGAATACACCAGTCTGTAAAAAGCCACCAGCTTCCTTCTTTGTCCTTCCCTCTCTTTGATCACCATGGCCTAAAGATGGATGTTCCCCAAAGGAAGCAAAGCCAGTGCTGAGCAGCGTTTTGTTTTGCAACTGTAGTTACAATGTGCTCTGTCACCCGCCACCACCCATCAGCTGAGATTTATATGAGCTTTTAGCATGGGTCACACTACTCTCAAAGCCTAACACATGAAGATCCCATAATGAGAAGTCTGAGATCTTCACAGCTTTGCCTCATATCTAAAGTTCTTTTCCTACAGATCACGTCAAACCTTAAGTCAGTCTCATCACATGGTCCAAGGACAAATGGTCATCACTCTTCTGCTAATAAAGGAACCGGGTCAGAATGGCTGCTCAAGGCACAGCCGCTGTGATGCCTCCTGTTTCTCTGTCTCCCATCAAAGGATTCTACCCATGGAATCTCACTCTCTGCTCCTAACAAAGATGACGTGGTACACGGCAAATTAGGAGACACTGGGGGTCAACTAAAGTAGTAAAGGAAGCCCCCGGAGGAGAGAGAAGAGAGACCATTTCAGGCAGAGGGAGGGAGAAGGGTTGGTGGGGCCTCTAAGAGGGACCCTGAAGGGCTGGTGACTGGCTAGCAGCAGGAGAGGCTCTTGTACCTGCCAGCTTGAGTTGTAGCGACCATCATACACGTCAAAGCAAAGCAAACACCTGGCCCAGCTCTCGTCTAGCAGTGACTTTGCCTCCATTCTGTCACAGGATTTGCTATGTGCAGATAGCTTTGAAGATTGACTAAGACTGTTAAGAGGAACCTCTGTGCTACAGAAGCAAAAGTAAAAACAAAAGGAGTTTCAAGAGAGGGAGGAAAGGACACAGACCAGTGTCTGAGACACTCAACAGCAGGGACAAATTCCAAAAGCCAAAGGAGATTCTCCCCGATCCGAGGCATGCTGGGACAAAGCCTGAGAACTCGGCTGCAGACCCTTTGGAGCAATGCAAGTTAGACATGAGGTTAGGAACATATTGAGCTAATCACGGTGTAAATGCCTGCCAGCTGCCTGCAAAGTGCTGAGCATACTCCTGCCGCAGGCTCAGAGCAGTGATCAAAAGTAAAGCCGCACACAGGTGCAGATTTTACTTTAGTACAAAGTGGGTGGTAAACAGCTAATCATCAGATGCTGAAACTGTCATGGAGAGAAACCAATCAATCCAACGAGGGGGTGGGAAAGCCTGCGGTGGGGAGGGCCAACATCAGGAAGACCTTCAGTGGGGAAGCTCTGAGAGAGACCTGTGGAAGCAGGGAAGGTAGGCCTCTGAGATGCATGTGTTGAAACACAACAGAAAGAATATGCTCAGAAATGTTAATTTTCTACTATTATTTTTTTATTTAAAATTTTTAGAATGTTTTATTTCATTCTAGGACAGTGAACTTAAGCTGCACTAACTGGGTTCCTGCCACGGCTCCACCCTGAAGTCTGCTCCCCACTGGCCAAAATGACCTTGCAGATCTGAGTCTCACCCTGAATCTCCCAGGCAATACTGTTGTTCCAAATATTGTCCACATTCACATGCGTGACCCAGGAAACCCTTCTTTTCTGATACCTCTCTCTGTTTTCTCTTCCTGGGGGTGCTTCATTATCCTGGCCTCTAAAAACCTTCTACTCACCCCTTAAAATTCAATGTAAGCATCACTTCCTCAGACCACACCTTGATCCTCAGGGGAAGCCGGCATTCTTCAGTCACTTCCTGCAGCGTGCTGGGCATGGCTTCAGGACAGCACTTAACGCATGAGCTGTCACTGTTCATCTGGTTCTCTTCCCCTTTAGACTATTTAGCCACAGACCTGAAGCCAGGCTCAAGGACTAGAGAGAATGACATCCCAGCTCTGTCGGGGTCTTACTCCGCTTCGACAACAGGTCAGCCAACTCAGAACAAGCCATGCAATGCCATCATGTGTTGTGTGACACCAGGACTTCCAACCTTAGTCCAAGCAATGACTAGTCATTATGACAGGATTAAAGCATTCAGTTTTGCTCTGACTGGCTGGTAATTGGAGCTGACTGGAAAGAGACTAGGGACAGAGGAGCTTGATGAGTAAAAGTGTGCCCCGGGTAGACATGAACCAATCCACTGGATTAACTAAAAGTGGAGGGATTTGAGAGACCTTAAGAGACAGACCAGGATAAAATGGCAGGATCAATTGCATGCTTAAAGAGGAGGGTGTGTGGAGATGTGTGCATGCACACACAGAGTCAGGGGACAGTGGTGGTGGCAGTGCACGGCGTAGTTCCAGTTCCCAGAGAGAACATCCTAAGCCCACGGTCTCAGCTGGCCATAGGGAGGCAGGAGTTGGTCAGGTCAAGAGAGCTCACAATGAGGCTGAAAGCCTTTCGATCCCATCACGAATCCTCATATCTAGAGTGAGTTTGTCCCACCTGTCAGCCCCACCTGTACAGGCCATTTACACAAAGGCCAAGTTTAAGATGCAGGCTGGATATTGCTCATCCCAAATGTTTGGGACCAGAAGCATCTCCATCCAGACACTTTTGGGATACTAAAATACACACACACACACACACACACACACACACACACACACGGTCTCTTGGGAATGGGACCCACATCTAAATGCAGAATACAGAATACGAGTGTCACTCACATCTCAGAAACAGAGCTAAAAGGTATTCAAACACAACAGACTTAACACACCTGCAGTTTGACTATGTCTCATTTTATAAGGTCAGTGTTTATAGATATTATTTTAATTATTAAAATAAACGCTGAGCTGGAGAGATGGATCAGAGGTTAAGAGCATTGGCTGCTCTTCCACAGGTCCTGAGTTCAATTCCCAGCAACCACATGGTGGTTCACAACCATCTATAGTGAGATCTGGCGCCCTCTTCTGGCACGCAGGCATAGATGCAGGCAGAACATTGTGTACATGAAAAATAAATCTTTACAAATGAATAAATAAGTAGATACTAGACATAATATTGGCAGACGTGACACATCAATACAACAATTAAACAATTTAATATTAAAATGTAAAGGTAAAGTATGAAATAAAGTCTTTTATTTAAATACATGCTTCTATTTTTAACTTGTTCAAGAATAGGACAGTTAGGACGAACACCGGCAGTGCGGTGCTGATGTTGAAGTTGATGCATCCAGCGGCATAATAACGCTAATGTCAGTGTCACCACAGACACACCAGTATCATCAGGTCTGTGACTGCTCCACCATGTCGCTCTATGCATCACGGTCTTCTGCAGTCTATTTTGATGCCTGGTTTCATGGGCGATGCTGTAGTATTTACTGGAAAATGCAGATCATTATGTTTAGCTTTACCAAAGGAAATGCTATGTGTTATCGTGTTCATTTATTGACTCATTTAAGAAGCATTATAAAGCATACACTACTGACAAAACATCAAAACAGAGACAGCACAAAGGCAAGCAATCGAATGACTAAATCCTACTCACAAAAATAACAGGTACGGAGTGGAGACCCACAGGTGCCTACAGGGTTATGACTTAGTAAGGGCTTCCTGAAGGGGGTAGTATTTAACAGATATTCAAATGTTAATGCAGATAGCTGTGCGAAAGAGTTGGCAGTTGAGAGACAGCAAATGCAAAGGCACCCAGGGAGTGCTGGGAGGCAGCTCAGTGGTAGAGCCATGCCTAGGTATGGACTTGACCCCAGCAATGCACAAAAGCACATGTGTCCCACCCATTATGCACACACACACTTCTGTATTCGTTTATGGTTTTGTGAGGCTACATTTTAGACAGTCTCCCTCTGCAGCCTGGACTGGCCTGGAACTCCAAATACAAGCTGTCCTTGAAATCATGACAATACAACCTCCGGCTTCCCGAGCGCTGAGATTACAGGCACCAGCCGCCCACAGTGGGCTCTTGTTTCCATTTATTGTTCTGGGTCTGTGTTCTTGTTCCTTCCTCCTGTGCTTTTAGTTCTTCTTATTCTATTTGGCTTCATGCCCACAGTGTTCTTTGTCTGATCTGGTCAGTCAGTTGCAGCAGCCAGTGCCTCTTCCTTAGAGTGACCCTTCCTTAGAGGTTCCTTGTCTCTTGGGGCAGGGGTTCCATCGAGCTCAGCTAACTACGATTTGTGTTGCGTTCTTCTGTAAAAGTGATGGTGCGGGGACTTCTGGGCTCCTGTTGAGGATGTAAGGAACAAACAACTCTCCCCTCCACCCTAACACATAAAAAGCAGAACTATCGAAAGACCAAAAACCACTCACAAGCCTGAGAGAAATGAGTCGCAAAGAAAAGCATGGCTCCCAAGCTGAGGATGGCTATGTTACATGGTCAGACTTACTGGAAGCTTGAGGAGGGACCCCCCTCCCCAGGGATAAGGAGCCTCTGAGGAGGGTCACTCTAAGGAAGAGGCACTGCACGCTGAAACTGACTAGCCAGAGCAGACAAAGAACACTGGCTCTGAACAATTTTGCAAATGTTTTGACACTGCACCCAGCCTTCCACCATCCACCACAGCCCCTGCACTACTCACCTCTCCACCCAGCCCTGCCCCTGCCTATTGACAATGCTGGAAGGGCAATGGCTCCCTTCCCTCCACCACCACGGAGGAACTGGCAAAGGGAAAGTTGACTCCAACCCCGTATAAAAAGGCTGACTTGAAGAGTTGACAGATAGCACTGCTTTGACGTTAGAGTCTGAAGACATGACTCAAGGGGTAGAATGTTTACTGTGCAAACGTGAGGACTTGACTTCAGATCCTCAGGACCCAAGCCTGGCCTCTAATGCACAGTGATCCTCCTGTCTCTGCCTCCACAGTGCTGGGACCAAAGGCATGTGCCACCACTCCAGGTAGCAGTACAGTTCTATAGTGCCACTTCTGCAAGAGGCAGAGACAGGGAGATCCCTCAGGCTTGCTCACCAGCCATCTAGCTGAACCAGTGATCTCCAGGTTCAGTGAGAGACCCTATGACAAAAGCTAAGATGGAAAGCAATTGAGAGACACTTGCCATGTGTGGCCCATAGACACGTGTCCAGGTTCCTACATATGAGTACGTACACGCACTCACCACACAATGAAATTACCAGAAATGATACTGAATTTGTACTCAGTAACACATCATAAGGTGCTTTCTACAAATGCTCTCCAGGGATCCTGGAGCCTCCTGTACTTATTTTTTATCTGAATTGCTTTTGTTATAGATATGCTTGTAAGCCCAGTAACTAAATGTCCTCCCACAAGACCCAGGGAGCATCTAGTTATCACGTTCCATTACAGAACCCATAATGTTCACCAAGCAACTGATATTTGAGTGTCTGCCATCCACCACCTACCACTCGATGCCCTGGAGTCCTAGCTGTGTGGTTTTGAGAATGACTGAGGTGGAAATGCCTGGAACAACAGGGCAAGTCTCACTCCGGAGAAACTTAACTAAAACACCACATTTCCTGGCCAGTGGCTAGACCTCTGCCCCTCCCAACACCAGTAAAGTCTTCTCCTCTATTTTGCTTCTTACCACTCATACCCACTGTTGTATTGATCCTTAAAGCAGTCTGGGGGTAAAATGTGGAGAATTGATACATCGAAAGCAACAACAACAACAGCGACTGGAGAAAAGACTCCGCAGTTCAGGACACTTGATGCTCTTGCAGAAGATCCAGGTTTGATTCCCAGCAGCCACAGGGCGGCTCACAACCATTCATAACTCCAGTTCCAGGGATATGATGCCCTCTTCTGACCTTTGCAGCATCCATGTGGCGCACATACATGCATAAACAGAAGAGGTGACTGTATAACAAGGAAGACCGGAGCCAAGAAGGGAAACACCTGTGTCGATGGAAACAGGCCTTTAGAGCACCCATTCCACACAGGGAACATCACATTAGGTCCTAGGGTTACAAACCGGAGTACAGCATCACCACCATGTGTGACTGACTTCATTACCCTTCATCCCTGACTGCAGCCCACAGATCAGTGGGAACCAGCCAAGTTCCGTGAGACACTCACATCCTTTCATCTCAGAAATTTCAAAGACCCTTTGTTAATTCATTAGATGCAACTCCTTCCAGAGCCAACGCTGCCAGTGAACTGTTCCACTCCTCTCTCCCAGCCCAGCCTCACACAATGGCCTCTTTGCAACCGGGTCTGAGGACATAATTAATTACTTTGCCGTTCTCAATTACTTCTTTTATCCATCCCATAAGAAGCTAGCTGGGCATGTTCTTCCTGAGAAACCTCCTATAAGGCTGCAAAGTGGCCTGTCCCTTGATAACTTCCCAAGGGCTGTAGGATAATCACTTTGTGAGTCAGTTCAGAGTGGGTGAGGTTGGGACAGGGTCTCTGGCCTCCATCCTCAGAGCATTTGATCCTCCCTCACAGTCAAAGAAGTATTAGTCCCAACATCCTTCAGAGTCCACAGCTCATGGTGTGAGCGTGAGCTTTCTATGACATTTCATTATGCCTCACGAGTTTCTGCTGGGGCAGAAAGATTGAATGTGGATCGTTGCCATATGATAACTCTGTGCCCTTGGATAAGATTACCTGGAAGGCTCCATTTGCTCATGTTCAAAAGATAATAGGAGCATCAGTCACAGAGATGCTGTGTGAAGCAAACACCCATGAACTTCAGAAAACAGAAAGTATCCAATAAATGTTAACAGATATCCAAGCTCACCACAATCCCATGAAGCAAATGCTTGAGGCCGTGAAGACTCAGAGATAAAGTCATTTACCAAGGTCATAACCTGTGCAGAAGCTCATGTGGAGCTGTGACTAACTTGCGTTCCCTCACACTCAAAGAATGGCTGACGAAGGGTGTAAAGTCGATCTGGCTGTGACATAGGTCACCATGATTGCCAGGGTTGATTCAGCTAATCTGGCTAGTGAGGCTCTTCCTTGCTTCCTCCTGCTGTCACCAATATTGTGCATCCCTCCCAGAACAGCTCACTGGGTACTCTTGCAGAAAACCCAGGTCCTGTTCTCAGCACTGCATGGTGGCTCACAGCTCTCTGTAACTCCAGGTCCAGGGAATCTGATGCGCTCTCTGGCCTAGAAGGGCACCAGGCATGCATGTGGTACTCTTACATGCCTTCAGGCAAATGCTCATATTTATAAGTATAAAAATAAATCTTAAAAGAAAAAAGAATAAATGCTAGCCAGATGTGGTGACACACACCTGTACTCCCAGGTTCTTGGAAGGTAGAGGAAAAGAGAATCATGGGTTCAAGGCTACCATGTCTCAAAAATTTGATTAAAAAAATAAGTAACCATACACAATCTAAGGGCTCACATTTGAGATAAACATCTGAACTCAGATAGGATACAGGTGTCTCCAGAGAAGAATGGAAGGAGCACAGTTAGCAACACAGAGAAGAAACAGGATCCTTGTATATAAAAGTTTCAGAGGAGCAGCAAGGAGAAGCTGCCCTCTGAACCACTGATATCATGCTTGTATTAAAATGAGAAAACTGAGGTTCTGAGTGGTTAGGTGAACTGCGTAAAGCCGCATGGCTGCTAAGCAGCAAAGCCAGGACTAAACTTCGGGCCTTCTGGTACCAGGGTCTCCTCAAGAAGCTATTTGTTGCCTTGGTGTTCTGGCAGTAGCCCCACAGTGAACACGTTGCTGACGCTTTTCTGGGTCTGCAGCTACAGAGCACAGTATTGCCTCAACTGAAGGAGGAAAATGAAGCAGCTTGTTCTGGACGTGTGTCCACGTCCCCCCAACCCCATGCTAGCTTTTTGACAAGTGTTTTGTAGACACCCATCTCATCACCTCATCCCAGGGAGGAAGGCTCGGTTTGCAGAGAAGGAAACAGGCCTTCAAAGCACAACTTCCAGTGGCACCATGAAGTTGGGTGGGCACAGGCAATTATGAGAGGAAACCCATGCAAAATACCATTTTATACCCAGATATGAAACTATATACTATACTCAAATTATCTAAAAGAAAATAGGTGAAGTCTACTGTCTGAGTTATCATCATGAATGCTCAAGAGGAGTCAGGAGCTACCAGGGCTAGGGTGACAGCCTTGAAGCCCATAAGCTCTGAGGAGGACTCTGGACATTTATTCTCCTCCCATCAATCCAGCATGTAACACTAACACATAATGACTGTGCTTAATGCAGAGTCCTAATGTCAGGTTGCTTACTCAGTCAATTTAATTCCAAACATAAAGCTACTTTTCTTCTGATTATAGCTATTAATTTGCTCCAAGATGATTTTCTGATGAATGCTTCTTTTATTGTGTGTACATTTGGGGCTGTGTGCTCTAATTGGAGACATTAATGGGTCAACAAGCCATAGCTATTATAATTTCATCCTTTGGGTTTCAGAGTCATTCCTTGTAGGATTATGACTAGTGCTCTAAAAAAAGAAACAATATATATAAATAAAAAAGCAAGCACACATACAAAAAGAAAACAAACAAACAAAAAAGCAGAACCATGTAGGAAAGATGAGAGTCTGCTGTGAGTGAGTATGATGGTTTGAATGAGAAAAGTCCTCCATAGGCTCATGTGTTTTGAACACTTGGTCCCCAGCTGTTCATAGTGTCTGTGGATATTATGGAACCTTTGAGTTATGGGACCTTGACAGAGGAAATATGTCACTGCAGGTAGGCCTTAAAGATAGACAGCCTTGTCCCACTCTGTCCTCTCCCCCCCCTCCACTTCCTACATGTGAATGAAAATGTGACCAGACAGCACCTTAGCTCCTGTCACTGTGCCTAACCCTGCCTGTTGTTACACCTTCACTTCTATGATGGACTCCACCCCTCTGGAACCATAAGCCAAAATAAACCCTTTCTTCCTCCAGTTTCTTTTGGTTATAGTGTTTTATCACAGCAACAGAAAAGTAACCACTACAGAGAGAGGCTTCTTTTAGCCAGGCACCTCTCTAAATCCCAGCCATTAGTGGTGGCACAGATCAAAGAATGTTGCTGTGGCTCTGGCTTGAAATCTAGATGGTATGGTCATAACAGTAAATAACTGCCATGGTTTCCAAGCCAAAAGTTAGAGCCAGTGGCTAAACTACAAAACGTTTAAGCATAGGCTCGTCATAGGCACTCTGGTGCCCAAACCACAGCAGCTGTGCATCCAGACTAGAATATGCCTTCACGCACGTTTAAAGTCAGAGATATGACCCAGCCCCACCTCAGGCATTTCACACTGAGGAAGAAAAAGAGCCTAGAAATGCAGCTATGGAGGATTAAATGGCACTGACCAGATATAGACATGTTTTCTGGTTGGACTTTTTGTTAATTACACAAAGTAGAGTTATCTAAGAAAAGGGAATCACAACTGATAAAATGCCCCTTAAGATCAGCCTGTAGGCAAGCCTGTGTGGCATTCATTTTCTTAATTAGTGATTGATGTGGGAGAGGCCAGCCCATTGTGGGTGGGACCACCCTTGGGGCAGGTGGTCTTGGGTGGTGTGAGAAAGTAGACTAAGCAAGCCATGGGGAGGAAATCAGTCAGCAGTGTTCTTCCATGGTCTCTGCTTCAATTCCTGATCCAGGTTTCGGCTTTTAGTTCCTGCCTTGGCTTCTCTCAATGAACTGTGATCTGGGATATAAGCCAAATAACCCCTTTCTTCCTCAGGTTGATTTTGGTCATGTTGTTGTATCAAAGCAAATAGAAACCCTAGCTAAGCCATAAATTGGTACCAGGAGTGGGGTATTAAAGTGACTGACCAGACCATGTTTGGGGGAGAAAATTGTGGTGACTTTTGAACTCTGTGGTACAAATGTCAGCGTATACTATGACCTGAGCTATAAGCCAAATAACCCCTTCCTCCTCAAGTTGCTTTTGGTTGTGTTGTTTTATCTCAGCAGTAGAAACCCTAAGGCACATATAAAAGGAATTATTTGCCATAATCATGTAGGATTTAACCCCATAATGCAAGGTTAGTTTAACATGCAAGGAAGTATAAACAAATATCTACAGAGAAATACATGCATAAGCATTAATGACAGCAATGTTCTGGATAGCATGTCCACACAATAAAACACTATTCTGAAAGAAGAAGCAGTGAATGAGCAACACATGCTACCATGTAAATGAGCTTTAAAAATGCATTGAGTGGAGTCACAGCATGCATAATGCATCTTTGTGACCACACATTGTATAAATCCACTTCTATGGAAAAATCCAGAACTGACAAGCCCAGAAGGACAGAAAATAGGACAGCGAGCGGTTGCCAAAGGCTAAGGTACAGAGGAGAGTGAAACTGACTCATAATGATTTGGGGAGTGAGGAAAGCATTCTTTAAAAGTTCCTTTAAAAAAATCACTGGAAGAATGCTTGTCTAGAACATGCACGACCCCGGTTCTGTCCCCAGTACCACGAAAAGCCAAACAAAAATTAGTAATGAAAGACTCACATCATGAAAACACTGAAGACCTATGGTTTGCACTGTTGAAAGGATGAATTTGTGCTGTGATAAAGCTGTGATTGGAACAGACATAATTGTTTTCAGTAGTAGATCCGAAACAAGACCTGAATTTAAATCTTAACTCTATTCATTCAATGCTGGGCATCCCTGCACAATCATAAAGAAAAAAGAGAGGGGAGAGGAGGGGGCAGGAAGGGAAGGGAGGGGGCAGGAGTCTCTGAATTCTGAGTCACAAGCTCACTGTGTTCCTGTAAAGAGAAGGAGGCTATTCAAGTCTGTCTCCCCACAGCTCAGAATGGACACTGTTCTGTCTTCCATCTTGTTGGTAAAACTTCTTGACTCTACAATGTCTCCTGCAGCTTTCCCACCAGATTAAAAAGCAATAGCCTGGATGGGGATGTAAATCAGTTGTAGGGAGCATGCCTCATACACGTGAAGCCCTTGGTTTGATCCAGCAATGTGTGAATTGACACAATAGTACACACCTGTAATCCCAGAATTCAGGAGGTAGAGGGAGGAAGATCAGGTGTTCAGGGTCATCCTTGGCCACTTAATGAGCTCCAGGCTAGCCTGGACTCCACTAGATTCTGTCTCAAACAACAGTAACAGCAACAACAACAACAACAAAAAAAAAAAAACAATGTAGTAACCTGGACAACACTGTTCAGTCAAGTCCACTAGAACCAAGCCCCTATCATATCCCCCATCCCATCTAAAGAGATATGTAAAAAGGCCACAGGAGCTCCCACCAAGGGACAGGAGGGCAGAGTCCACCAACCCATCTTTTGCAACAATAAACAATAAGAGACTAAATTAAAGCTTGTCTAAAACAGAGAAAGTAAGAGAGAGAGTGAAAGAGAGATGAGGTGGAGGGAGGGAGTAAGGAAGGAAAAAAAGAAAAAAAGGAAGGAAGAAAGAAAGGATAAAAGAAGGTATAAAACTAAAATATCTAATGCTCTAACTCACTGGCCCCAAAGTTCTGAGGTTGCACTGTAGACACAGGATTTGCTGCTCTGGAATGCAGTCTGCCATGGTAAGGTCTGAGTTCCCTCCTTAACACTCTTCCCACCTGTGCTACCTGGAGCAAAGCCACCACCCCCAGAGTTGTGGTTTCTCCATGAGTCAATATGGTGGATTACCTAGCTCATCAGCTGCCCAGGGTTGTATACGCTCAGGATGATGTAATATTATTTCATCCCTGCTCGCAAAGACACAGTGGATTATCATTGAGAGGATTAACCTGAGTCCTCAGAGTGTGAAGGGAAGCAAGGCCAAAGAGAAGACAGACAGTTTGATCTGTCTTTCTTCCTTAGTCTTATCAGAAATAACATGGAATGTCACACGCTGCCTCCCAGCATGGATGCAGGGCGCTTTAATTACCGCTCAGTCTCCAGTAACCTTTGAATCCACAGGCACTAGGTATTCCAAGGTAGAACATAATTTGAACATTATTTGTTAGAAGAAAAGCATCAGGAAGGTGCCCAGCTGTGTTACTGCCAACAGCACCTGTTCATCTTCTTTGATTCACACCTGACTGAGAGCCACTCAATGACTTCAGGGTATGTGACAGGCAACTCACCTGCCACCCAGTTCCGACAGACTTCAGACAACTGTGTTGATAAAGTACACCGTCAGACCTTTAGCCGTAAGAGATCGTGTGCTCGTTCCTAACCCACCTGCAACCACGTTTCAGTGAGCGCTCATTATGGTTCTCCAGAGCTGCAGAATCAGTGCTATATATTCACCCACACATTTGATGGTTGAGAGGCACGGACGCCACAACCAGACTAGACAAGACACCAGGAGGGCCTGGGGAAGGGCTGTAGCTCTGACCCCAAATCTGCCCATTGTTAGACTGTCCCTGAGGAAAATGCTGATAGGATGAGGCCAACCTGCTTTACCTCGGTTCTACAGATTTAAATGTTAGTCTAATCTATAAATAAATAAACAAAGAAATAAATATTAAAAAAAAACTGTCTAGGGCTGCAGAGATGGCTCAGTGGTTAAAAACACTTATTGCTCTTGTAGAGGACCCAAATTTACACAAATGTGTGAGAGTGTGTGTGTGTGTGTGTGTGTGTGTGTGTGTGTGTGTGTGTGTAATATATCTGTGTTAATAGTCTAGTCAAGGGGACTATAAAACAAGCACTCAAGTGTGCCCCTCAGATGTGCTACCAGACTTGCCCCAAATGGTGTCCACTGTCCATGTGAAGGCATCTCCAGGCCTCAGGACTGTTCATCCCCCTCATACACTAACATGTATGTCTCACATTTTGAGCGTATCTACCGTACTGCAACTGACACGTAGCAGGAGAGCCTGTTTGCACCAGGTCCTCGGTATTTTTCCCACAGAAGATGCTGAAGCTGAGGGGTGGACCAGCTTGCTCCATCTGTCCCTGCAAAGCACACAGTGGCCCAATAACTTGCTAGAAAAGCAACATCAAGCCCCCACCCTGTTCTCCTGACCACAGCGCTCCAGGTTTAACATGTCTCTGGAAGATGGTGGTGACCTCAAGTTTGAGGAGTAGAAACTTCTAAGAACAAGTCTGACAGGTGCTGCGGCAGAGCAACCTGGAAGCCCGGTGCTCTCTGTTCCCTCCCTGTATCCGGTGAATGTATTTGCTTTCTCTCTTTTGTTGGGTTCTTATACCTCTACCTCCCTTCCAAACCTCATCCACCCAACTCCCCAATGCTAGGTAGCAGAGGAAGAAGGTTAGAGGGCAAAGGGAGCATAGGGCTCTTTAGACTATTTCCTGCTGATTGGGGTTATCAGGGTCCTTGGGTTGACTTCAGTCTTCTCAGTCAGGATATCTCCAACTTTTTCTTGTTAAACCATGACACACAACAGCAACCAGAAGCAGCAGAGGGGAAGCACAAGCTGCCTTCTCGTTCTCGTTCTCCTCCCCCTCCTTCTCCTTCTTCCGAGTACCCCTGACCCCTCTCCAAGCTCTGGCATGTATTCCTTCTCAAGAGTTCCCAGAATTAAACTATCTGTAGCTGGTAATGATCACATGCCTGCTAGTGTACAAGACAAATTAACAGCTGTGGAAAAAACTGAAGCAGCTCCATATCCCCCCGCCTGGGATTAAAATAAAAACATATTCACGTAACATGACCAGGTTTCTAAAGACACCAAAACTCTCACCACCAATCCTGGCTCTTTCTTAACTTCTCAGCTGTCTACCTCTTAGCTGTGAGGTGGCAGTCAGTGTCTGTGTCTAACCTTGGGACTTCCTCAGAGGAGAATTTCTACCATCACTAAGCCAAGTGATGTGGTCAGACTCCTTCAGTAGCTCCCACCCACACTGGCCAAGGCTGTCAAGAAGAGGGACCCCTACTCCTGTGCCCGATTCCAAGCCCTGCTTCCCCAACTTGGTCTGACCTGGTGGAATAGCTAAGCATTGAAGGTTGAGCCCAGAGGCTTAGCAGTATTTCGTGCAAGGCAGAAGCTTGCATTCTCAGAACTTAAATAAGTACAGGGTGTTTTATATTACAATAGCACCAAAAAAGGGGCAGGGGAGGACCCAGAAGTGAGCTCTGTGTTCCTGGAAACATCTGATCTAGAAAGGGAATGAAGCCAGCCCCTTCCAAACTTGAACTAGATAAAAGCACAGTTGGATCCCGTGGTGAGGTTTTTGTATCTAAAGAATGGAGCAATTTCTGAACACAGGCTTAAAACCCCAGGAGCAGTTTACTAACCGTTCAATAAACTCCAGTTTCAAAGCATGCTACTGACCCCACCCCTCCCCCGTGCCTCTGTTTCCCACATCTGCAAGTATAGATGCTATAGCAGTTGACCAGAAGAATCTCGAATGAGAGAGAATGAGAGCCCCTCAAGGAGCTGCCCTCTCATCACTGTCCTGAGTCTTGGATTCTGCTCCCCAGTGGTTGCAAGTAGAGGAGGGAGGCGTTCATAGTGCCTGGTCTCATGCCGGCCCAGAAGAGGCAAGAGCAGGGTTCAGCCCACCTGTGATCATGCATCTGTCTGGCTGCTTTTTAAAGGTCTTCAAGGCCCTCAGAGGAAGAGAAGTGAAAATGTGCTCAGACCTGCTCTATGCCAGTTACTAGGACAGTTCCCACCCTTCTCTATTAATCCCTCACAACTTCATAAGGGTGTGTTGGGAGATGGAAAGCAGAGCGGTGTGTAGCTTCTCAAGAAGTGGGTGGGAATGATCTTCTCCGTCGGGATGCCCAAGGAAGAAGTAGGTGGCCTGCACTCAGCCTGCACGCAGTGTGGGTGTGTGTGCAGGGGCGGGGGAAATCAGGTGGCTGGGCCACAGCCTCCGTGGAAGTGTGGGTGGAGGTGTGGATGGAGGTGGGGGACCACAGTCTGCATGGAACATGCTTTACAGAAGGGCAGGACATCTGAGTGGGAACCTCAGGCAAGCACTGTCTCAGGAAAAGGAGCCCCAAGGCCCAACAGTCTTTACACTGCCCCATTATATCTTTACAGGCCTCGGTGGCCAATAGATGTCTGCGTTTTCTCTGTGATCTAGGAAAAGAAAGGCTTAGTCAATTAACAGTAAAGAGGGGTTTTCTCCCTTCTCTTTACACCTGTTGAAAGGGTTTAGTTAAACAGGTTATTTGTCGTATGAAAAACTGACTTTTCAAGATGGATCATTGAAGGGCTGTCAAAAGCCAGTGATTGAAAGGTTAAAATCACTTTTAGGTGGTCAAAGTTTAAAGACTGTGTGGCCAGCCTGGAGGCAGTAATATTCTGCTGAAGGAGCTCAGACACAATTAAGTGACCTCAGTCAAAAGGACAGTCTTCAGGCTGTTCAAAGGGACACAGCATTCATGGTAATGATGGTCTGTGTTTATATCAGGCTTTCATCTGCCTTCACATTGCTTTAACCAGTAATTATATCTTCCAGCCTCTGAGGTAGGTAAAGATTACTGCACCCATTTTAGAGGTGAATAAAGAACTTGGGAGGAGGTGGTGCTGTTACCAAGGCCACACATCATCAGCACAATAGCAAAGGGAGCAGTACTCTCCTCTCCCCAGGTCAGAGCCAGGCCTCTCTGTTCTGTCTGCTCCTCTCTGAAGCAAGCTGTGTGATGCTACATCTGAGGGCCAATGGGACTGAGCCTTTTAAGGAAAAGGAAAGGGAAGGGAAGGAGGGGGAAGAGAAGGAGGAGGAGGGAGCAGGGGTAAGGAGGAAGAGAGAAAGAGGAGAGAAGGGAAGAGGGAAGAAGAAAGGGGAGGGGAGAAAGAGGTGGTAAAGGAAAGATGAAGAGAGGAGGTAGAAAGAAGGAGAAAGAAAAGGAGAAGGGGAAGGGGAAAAGAGGAGAGAGGAAGGAAAAGGGAGGAGGAGAGGAGAAGGAGGAAAAGAGGGGATGAGAGGGAGAAGTGACAGTAGGGAGGAGAGGGAGGAGAGAGGGGAGGAGAGAGGTGGGAAAAGAGGAGAAGTTAAGACTACTGTTCTCTGTCTCCCCATCCCCTTAAGAGCTAACTCTACCCTTCCACATGCTCAGCCCATAAGCCCGGAGCCACTTTGGACTCCCTTTTGTTTTCCTTCACACCTCATATCCAAGTCACCAGTAATTTCTATGCCCAGAATACCTCCAGGATCTCACTATTCAGTCACTGCCACTCCCTGTGAGCCTCAACTCTCAGCCCTTCACTCTCATAGTCTAAACCCAACCAGACACCAGAGTGGTCCTGTGAGGGATTGTATCACTCTTCTGTGACCCTCTGGGGTATCCCTAAACAGTGTCCAGGGCTTTCCAGGATTCCCTGCTCAGCTCTGGCTCTTCCCTACCCAGCCACCCTAATAGTCTTCACACTGATGCCAGGGCCTCTATCCTCAATACTCTCAGCCCAAGGTTTCCCTCGAATACCCAGGAGCTGCTCCCTGAGCCTTTCCTTCGTCCCCTTCACTGCCTGACATTGCTGACCATCTCTCCAGAGCTAGAGGTTCGTCTCTTTCTCACATGCTCTTCCAGCTTCTGTCTCCCTATCTCCACCCTGTGACAACTGATGGGTTCAGCATCGTGCATTATTTACTGATTTCATTTACACTCTCCCTCCTGCCACTGTTTTGCGGCTGCTCCTTCCCTTAATGTGTGGAGTATGGAAGCATTTAGCCTTAGCTGAAATCAAGGCACTCCACAGTATAGTGAGCATTAGTGGCTCATGGATGGCTTCTGCCTTTTGGCTGCCGTGAACACAGCTGCAACGAACATGATGTGCTAACACGTCTGAGATACTGCTTTTAATTCTTTGAGATACATATCCAGAAGTGGAATTGGAAGGTCATGCAGCACTTCTAGTTTAATTTTTTTGAAGAGCTACCATGGTGCCTCCCCTTGTGCCTGTTCAGTTTAAAACTTCACATTAAAGCAGTGGTTTATCTGTTTGTTTGTTTGCTTGCTTGCTTGCTTGCTTGCTTGTTTTAAAGAACAGGTCTATGTGACCCAGGCTGGCTTCGAGTGTTCAGTCCTCCAGTCTGGGATCACAGGTGTGCCACACTGTATCTCTCCTGGTGAGGCGGTTTCTGTTTCTGGTTGGAGTAGGCCACACAGAGATACTGTTCAGGACCTGGCGGGCAGCAGTGGGTCTGCAGCTCAGCCACACCCAGACCCACTTGTCCCTCAAGATGCTCAGGCTCCTGAGCCAGATGCTCATAAGAGCCCACCATCAGCAGGGCACCCACCCCCGTGCCCAGAAGCAAGGAGTACCAACACACAGGCTTTAGTCCACCTGAGGCTTCAGTTCCAGCTGCCGTTCCTCTCTCCCACTCCAAATCCCTCTGAATAAATGACAAGTGAATGAGAGGCTATGGAGAGCTAGAAGTCACAGTGACTGGAATATAAACGTGCTTTCCTGCATCACAGGAAAGGACCAGAAGAGGGGGCAAGTGGGGACAGGCAGCTAACAGGTGTGGCGTTAGGGAGGTCAGAGGCCTCCAAAGGTGCCTGGACCTTTTCCGTGATGTGGCATCAGATGGCCTCCTAAAAGGGAAAGATGTTGGAACTTTGCTCATGACTGTGACGACACACCCCACAACACGCAAGGTAAAGGAAGAAGGCTCTATTTCGGCTCAGTTTTGGGGCATGCTGTCCACCATGATGGGGAAGGCTTATGGCTGGCTGTCAACAGCTGCATGCTCATATCCCAGTAGATTAGGAAGCGGAGAGCGGAGAAGGCTGACACCCAGACAGCCTTTCCCATTTCTCCCTTTTACTCAAGATTGATGGGATGGTACCACCCGTATCCAAGGTCCATCTTTCTTCCTTAGTTAACCCTTCCTGGAAATTCCTCACAAACATGCTCAGTGGCCTTTCTCCTAGGTGATTCCAAAGCCAGTCAAGGGGACTGTCAAGATAAATGGTCAAAGGGAAAGTGGTGATGATGGAAAAGGGGAAGAGGGAAGTGGAAGGCATTGAGGAGGAGGGGGAGGAGGAAAAGAGAGAGAGAAAGGGTGGAAGAACAGGGGCAGAGACAAGGAGAGGAAGAGAGCGGGAGTTAGTTCACGAAAGTTCTTGTCAGGAAAGGAACCAGAAGCCAGGCAGGGACACATGGGAAGATTGGAAAAATAGATAAACAGCATAATGCTTCTGAAATTTAACTCAGATGTCTGAGTCAGATGTCATAGGCCAAGAAAGACAACAGAGAGGAAGCTTAACTGCAAGATGACTTTGGGGGTTCAAATCAACCCCAACTTACAAGGATGGACCTTGTGTGGAACAGAGAGAAAAATATGAAAACTGTGTTCTAAAGGAGCTAAGATAAACAGTAAATTTTAGAGCCTTCTAATGTCAGTCATCACATAGTGGATCAGCTATAAATGAAGTATATGTACATACGCAGCCAACAAATAAACTCCACGGCCAGAAATGGGTTATATCTTAATCAAGTTTTTGGCCCATGGAAACCCCCAAACAATCCACAAACTTTGGTAGTAAGGCCTTATTGCTGAAGACAACACCTTCATAACTCATTGAACACGGAGAAGCCAATCTGGTACCCAGATAAAGCCTTCACCCCTACTGACTAGTGTACTGGAAGGTACCAGACGAGAAAGGTAAACACCAACCAAGCTACAAGCCCTTCCATCTACCACGATGACCTGCCTACAAGATATGCTTGCACGATAGTAGCACAAAAGTTGTGGGCGTAACCAACCGCTATCTGGCCAGAGTTGAGGTTTACTCCATGAGATGGAACCCATGCCCAAAGAACCTGAGACTAGATAGGGCCACGGACCCAAAGGAAAACCAAATACTACTGTTCTGCTAAAGGCACATAGCAATACAATGATTCCTAATGGCATTCTGCTCTTCCCATAGATCAGTGTCTCACTCAGCCGTCATCAGAGAAACTTCCTCCGGCAGCGGATCGGAACAAATACAGAGACCCACAACTGGACAATGTACAGAGAGTGAGAGACCTTGGAACATTTAGCCCTAAAATGAGATGTCTCCTCAGATCCCTCCCTTCAGGGCTCGGGGAACTCTGCAGAAGAGAAGGTGGGAAGATTGTGAGAGCCAGTAGGGATGGAAGACAGCAAGGAAACAAGGCCTTCTAGACACAACAGGACTGGAACACGCTAGCACTCAGCACTCACAGGTCCTGCACAGGTCTAAGCCAGATGGAGTCCCAGGGCTGAGAGAGGATGTAGACATGAGCTCCCATCCCTAATCCAGAAGCCACCTCCAGTTGAGAACAACTCTCGAAGGAAAAATTAGTTTTCTCCAATAAAGTCTTCTTGGCTATACAAGCCACACTTAAGGGCAGGCCCCATGCCCAGCGGTAGATGGTCAAGGTGAAACAAACTCAGCGGTGCTTTTAGAAGTTTTTGTCTCATAATGCTTACTCTGGGCTTGTTTTTTTTTTTTTTTTTTTTTTCTTTATAAACCTTACAGATCCTTTTCTTTAATATTATGGTTTCCAGTTTGTGTTTTTGCGGAATTTCTGGGTGTGCGGATGTGGTGCCTCTGCATCTATATGTGTTCCTTATGCCTTTTCTTTGGCCTCCTTTTTTTTTCTGTTTGTTTTGCCCTACTCTTGTTTGTTTGTTTTTATCCTATTTCGTTATAATTACTTTTAGATGCCTGTTTGTTTTCTTTTCTCTCTGTTTCTCTTCAGGGGAGAATGTGAACACAGTCCCCGACTACCTCAAATCATACAGTTGAGTTTCCTGGGTTTGGGGAATCACAGGGGTCAGCACGTCTGAGCGCAATGAATAAACCTTGTCCTGGGAAACCCACGGTGTCGCCTCTGCCAGGTAAGTATGCCTGTCTATTTCCTAATGAGAGGGAGAAAGAAAGGGTGTGGGTTTGGGGAAGTGGGGAGGTAGGGAGGATCAGAGAGGATGTGGAGGAGAGGAAACAGAAATGAGAATATATTGTATAAAATATATATTTAAATAATTTAAATATATATACATACATATATATAATGCATACATAGATATTTTTTTCTGCCTGTCCTCCTTCCTTCTTTATAGCAGCGCGTATAACCTGCTCTTGGCAGTCTCAGAGCACCACCTGGTGGGCATTTCCGGTATTAAATTCTTACTGCGTCCGGGAGCTGCGCTGTTTGCTGTAAAGAAGAAAAATGTAGTACTTCCGCCAATCTTGGCTGCCAAAAGCATTGAGATGGACATCATGACCGCAGACAGACGTCCCTGCAAATCACGAACTTCATGGCAATGTCCCTCCCCTAAGGAGAGCGACTTCCATGAAATAGATAACAGAATTCAAAAGAACGATTCTAAGCCTGGTCAACGCAGTCAAAGCATATAAAGGGGGAAAAGTAAAAGCCTGAATGCACTTAAAGAGGACAAGGGCAAATGACTGAAGTCTAAGCAAACACACGCAGATGGCTACGGGAATAATGAGGACGGCGCAGGATAGGAAAACTGAATTGCACAGAGACATAGAAACGCTAAATGAAAACCCTAATAAGCCTCACAAAGCTGTGGAGAGGCCTACCACCAGAACAGCCTTTATTACATGATCTTAAATTTGGTGTGACTCTTAGAATTTCCATCTGTGTTCACTATGGAGACTGGTTGTAGTTTTGTTGTTGCTGCTCCTGTGTCTTTCTCTGGTTTTGGAGTCCAGGTAATGCTGGCTTCGTAAGAAGAGTTTGGATGCTTTCTTGAATGGAATAATTTGATTAGTGTGGGTGTTAATTCTGTGACTTTTGAGTGGAATTCTGTATGAATCCATCCAGACCCGGACTTTTTTACTTAGAAGATATTTTATTATTGTTTCAATCTCATCCTTAGTTCTTGATCTTTTTAAATTATTTATTTCATTTTGTTTTCATTTTGGTAGGTCATAGATGTCTAAAAATTTATTCATGTCTTAAATTTTCCAATTTCATGTATTAAAGGCTTACAGTGGTCAGATAGAATATGGACTACTATTTCAATATTCCTATATTTGTTTGAAGCTTGTTTTGTGTCCTAACATGTGGTGTTTTTTAGAGATGATTCCATGAGATGCTGAGAAGAACATATATCCTTTATTATTTGGATAAATGTTCCATACATATGTTGGATCTATTTTATACAGTCATTTACACAATATTTCTCTGTTCACTTTTATCCGAATGACCTGTCTGATGGTAAAGAGTGGACTAGTGAAATCTCTCACTGTCACTGTAGTTGGGTAACTTGATATCTCGCAGTTAATTGCTTCATAAAATTGGATGGACCTGACTTTGGTGCTTGTATGTACAGAACCACACTGTCCTCTTGGTCACTGGCCATGCACCAATGCAAAGACAATAAAGGTAGGTGGGCTCTTGAGACCAATAGGGCCACCTGGTCAAAAGGAGGAGAGTGGTGCAGTCTGCAGCCAAGTCTTCTAGTCCTGGTTGGGGCTGGGATACTGTAGCCATTGCCACAGCTCCACTGGGCACAGACCCTGAGCTGGGAGAGCCATAGGTAGATGAAGAACACACACATACATACACATACGTGTATAAATGACTGGATGGGGCTCATCACATTATAGAGGTTTTGTCAAAAAGAACGCAAACCATACCCTTGAATACCTTCGCAGCAACACCAAGACTGATATGTGACCAAAGAGCGGGATACCACAACATTGCTATGTAAAATTCACCATCTCAGTGGGGCATGAGTCCTCCTTGGAGTGACTGACTGGCCCGACAGGCTGTGAGGAGGGAGACATGGGCAAGTGGCCAGGGGGGGAGTGTGGACCCCATGTCACTGTCCTTCTACACTGTGTAAAATGAGGGGCAGCCAAATTAATGGACCTGCTCTAGGCCTCCTTATTGTGGTAAACAATTATTTAAAAATTGAGGGCTATATAATGTTATTTATTCTTAGCCCTAAGATTATCATGGCGGTATTATCTAACCTTCTATCACACATAATAAGATACAGACACCTGTTACATTTATAATTGTCTTATTTACCTTGGGCCAGGCAGATGTTTTTCCTCACCATTCACCTCTCAGCCCCCATCCAATGTCATCTGCCTTAATCATCCTTGTCTGAACCATCTCTCATCCATAAGCTTATAAATACTTCCTTGTGTTCTTCATCTGGGTGTTTTCTCCATCCACACCATCCTCGGAGTCCTTCCTCTTCGCCCACATGGTTCCTTCTCCACCTAACCCATCGTGCCATCATCTTTCCGCCTCTCTTCCTATCCATCTATCCCTGATTGTCTGTTGAACCCAAAGCCCGGGAACCTTAGCCATGTCTACCCCCATTCTGCCCTGCCCAGATAGAGGCCATTTAGTCAACCAATTAAGTATGTCTTAGCAGGTTTACAAAACAAGGATAGGTGTAACTAGCTCTTGAGGGCCAGCAGTAGAATAACCCCTAACACCTCCTGAATAGTGATACAAACAGGCTGGTGATGTATCCTGTCTCCTGACATGGGCTTGATGCCTGCTCTTTGCTCTATCTACTGTCTTTCCTCTTTTGCCTCCCAAGTTCTGGGCAGCACTGGCGTTAAGCTCAAGACTGCCAAAGCTACCCTGACTGCAGCCCCCCAACCCTGGGGCATGGAGCTGTTCTTGGAAATTCGCTATTTTCCCCCCTAGACTGTTAAGCAGACCTGCATGAGGAAACTGGGTCTCTAAATAATGCAAACTCCTGTGTGGTAATGGCCTCTTTTCTCTCTGAGTGCAGGAGCCTGGAGTCTTGAGATGTTCCCACTTCCACCCCCTACCACCTCGAAGAGCAACTGCGGCTTGCTAGAGAAGTCCTAAAGCTGCCGTACTATTCTGCTCTCTCTAAAATGGTAATCACAGAAGCTCTACCTGGGGGCCCAATGCATTTAATGTTTCTGAGCCTATTTCCTTAACAAGAAAGCCCTCTCATATGGACTGAAAAATGTAGCTCAGCAGCAGTGTGCTTGCCTAGCATGATCAAGGCTCTGGGTTCCAATCCCCAGTGCTGAAAACAAAGTCCCTTTTCATAAGGTAGTTGTGATAATTAGAGATAATAAAGCTGCTGCGTAAGAGCTGGGACATATCAGGAACCATCAGTTTTTCCCTCTGAAACCTTCAGCTGCTTCAAAGCCTCTTGTGTAAGCTGCCACCTGGGGATAGCCACAATGACAGGGGATAGGACGGAGCTGCCATCAAAAGCCTTGCATTCCAGTTCAGTCCTATGGGGAACCAGCCCTGCCTTAGGTGCCTTCCTCCTCTGCAAATGTAGATACCAATGCTGACACTGTTGGCTTACCTGGGGGATAGATGATGTGCCTACGGTTACACCAACTTTCCGGGAACTAGCAGCAAGCAGAATCCTTTCCCTGGGGAGAACTTCCTTTTCTCCGCAGTGAAATATAATCAGACATTCAGAAAATTGTTTTAGAATTGATTCCTAAACTAGCCCTTCTGCGTCTGTGGCAGCAGAACATAAATTTCCCAGTATCTATTACTCACAAACCTCAACCCATCCATCCATCCATCATCTATGAGCCAGCCAGCCAACCATCAACAATTATCCATCCACCATCCGTCCACCCATCCATCCATCCATCCATCCATCCATCCATCCATCCACCATCGGTCCACCATCCATCCATTTACTTAATCTTCACTAAGTCCCTGATGTCTGAAGGGGATGAAGTACCTATCACTTTAGGGACATAGTTTAGTCTTATAGGTTAGCATACTTGACTGTCACTTCCTAATCACACTGTGAGCTTTTCAAGGAGAGAGATGGTTCCAGGCAAGTTTCACTGTCTGATGCCAACACAGAGAATGCAAAGAACTGAATAACACTACTGCCACAGGATGCTTCCCTCTGACTGTTACAGAGTGGGGCTGCTAGTTGTGCTGTGCAGAGAAGCGGGGGGTGGGGGGGTGTTAACTGATCACTTCAAACAAACAAGCCCAGATCACTCAGCAGCCTCCAGACTTTCTCAGACTGGCTCAGAACCTGGATTAGTCTGGGGACATTTATCTGAGCATAGCCTGGCGTTCATCCACCAATATGGCAGCTGCCCAGTTCTTTTTCATCCTAGAAGCCCAGGGCCCATTAAGGCTGGCTGGAGCCTCTCTTATTAATGAAGGATGCTCTCAGTGTCAGTTCTCAGGAACATAGACAAGACTGCTGTGAAAAGCATCTCCCTCTGGTCCTGGCCACTCAGAGATTGCCTAATGCATGGGTAGCATGGCTTCTTACCCTCTTCTTGGCCTATATCCTTTTGGAATGTATACAATTTACCCTTGTTCATTCAAGTGCTGATTTCTCTCCCCCACTAACTGGTTTCAATCTGGACATTGCATTGTGATGCTTGATCTAAGCATTTACCTGTCTCAAGTTTGTGTAAACATGCCACCATTTGTTCCTAAATTGTCAATTAAAACAACCAGCCATGTTGCTGAGCAATGGAGAGGATAGGGTGGAACATCCTGGTTTGGAGTGGGAGGAAGAAGAAGGAAGCAGGAGAGAGGAGAGGAGGAGAATCTGCAGGAGAGGTCTTGGAACCACGTGGAGAAATGAACTGGACCTAAGATATGACTAAAAGCAAGTATAATGGATGAAATCTGAATGGTAGGAAACTTGGAGGTTTAGGATGGAGTAACTGTTGCACAGCATTGTGCTCTAGGTTAATTAAATAATTCCTAGTCTCTGTGTGGTGATTTGGTTATATAGCTGTTTAGGAATAATTGCTGTTTAACTAAAAGATATATCAATAGTAAATATTAATGACCTAATACATCACTTCATCTCCATGAGCTTCTTTTCTGTGCTATCCCTGCCCCTCCTCCCCTCTTCTTGCTCTTCCGTATTTGTCGCCCCTTCCCTTCTCACTCACCCTTTTCTCCTTTACCCTGTGCCTGCTCCCATTCCTTCACTGTCTTTATATGTTTCTTTTCTTTGCCTCTTTTTTCTTTTATCATTTTTCTGCATTTCTTCCTGTTATGGTTATTACATTTCATTGTGAAAGTTTACTTCAATTTCCTGGATCATTTCCCAGTGGAAAGACACTCATGTTTTTTGTCTTTTTCTTTTTTTTTTAAGTGTATGTGTATGTTTGTTTGAGTTTATGTGTACCACATGATTGCAGTACCTGCAGAGGCCAAAAGGGTGGCATCACATTCCCTGGAACTTGACTTACAGGAAGCTGTGAGCAGCCCAATGTGGCTGCTGGAAACTGAACTCAGGTCCTCTGTAACTACTGTGCCATCTCTCCAGCCCCAACCTTTTCGCTGTGCACAATAATGACATATCTGAGGAGTGAAGTTGAGATAGTAATTCCAGTACTGGCCATTCAGACAGCAGGCTGTAAACAGAGTTCACAGCCTATACCTCTAAGAATATTTCAAAAAGGCTTTTTTCAGTAGAGTGTTTTAAGGTCTAAATCAGGAAACAACTAGCCCATCCCTGAAGTTTGGCATTCAACACTGACTCTCTGACACACACTGGCATCTTTGGTTGGTTATCGTCTGCTTACACTGTCCTAGACTCAGACACTGGGTGACCTTAGGAAGCACACAAGAGGCTTCTTCTGGAGCCATAGCACAAGCAAGGGTCACAATCAATTGATGAAAAAGTGTGTATCCAACTTATTTCCCTGAAAATATATGCTGGATGCCTCAGCTGGTCTTCAGTGCATGCTGGAATCCTGAAGACATAGGCTCTAATGCCAGTGAGGAAATGGCCTTGCTAGTGGGGTAGGAGAGCAAGCAGGCAAAAAGCAAAAGCTTCCTTCTTCCATGTCCTTTATACAGGCATCCAGCAGAAGATGTGGCCCAGATTAGAGGTCCCAGCTCAAATGATCTAGATGAGAGCTGTGCAAAGACTGAGTAGACTGAATTTACAAAGGTGGAGCCATCTGCTCAAGCCATAAAGCTGTTTCTAACTCAGGACTGCTTCAATCCTTCAGGACTCCTTAGGTACCTTTCAGGCTGCTCAAGAACAAAAGCTTTCATACATCAGCAACCCTTCTGACTACAGCAACTGAAAAGAGCCCTGCTAGACACTTTGGACCATCAGAGCTCAAACGAGGAACACACTAGACCTCATGGTTCCTCCGGACACCACAAATAAGTTCATCTTAAAGACTCATACAGCCTCTGATGGCACACAGAAGCCTAGATTAAAGGGACCAGCCCTAATAAAAGTTCATAAGGGTGTTCTACATTATAGCACTGAACACAATAGCCTTCTAGTTCAGCCACCCACCTGTCACCATAACATTATATCATACACCAAAAAACAGGTGGAAGTGTGGTGGTTCCCGACTTTAATCCTAAGGAGGCAGAGGCAGGCAGAGCTCTGAATTCAAAACCTACATAACAAGTTCCAAGATAGCCAGGGCTATGTAGAGAGACCTTGACTCAAAAAGAGAAAAGAAACAAGTATCTTTTCCAGGGCGGGGGTGGGGAGGAGGAAGCATCTTCAGGCCTCCAGACCTGGTAACAAGTTTTTGCAAAATATCCAGATATAAGGTCACACAAATTCAAATGCTTTTCAGAACAACAGGACATATTTAAAATCTGGACTGCCCTCAGAAATGAGGTTGTCACAAAGGGAGAGCATGGTAGAAAAAACAGACCTTATTGTGTTGAAGGTGAAAAGGGGCCCCTAAGGTTTTGAGAAAATATACTCTGGTTGTTCTTCCTGCTGGGAAGAAGAATTGCTGGCGCCTGAGGGCTACAATGAAAGCTAAAGGTTGTGAAGAAATAGCCAGTTTTTCATGCTCCATGGCCCTTGACCTATGAGCAACAGGGCTCAGTGTTCAGACCTTACTCCCAGTTTACTTTTCTAGGTTAATTTTTAAATCATGAAATTTGCAGGCAAATGGTGGGACCTGGAAAGGATCATCCTGAGTGAGCTATCCCAGAAGCAGAAAGACACACACAGTATATACTCACTCGTATAGACATGTAATATAGGATAAACCTACTAAAATCTGTACATCTAAAGAAACTAATCAAGAGAGAGGACCCTGACTAAAATGTTCAGTCCCCGTCTCGAAAGGCAAAGAGGAAGGACATCAGAAGAAGAAGAAAACAGGAAACAAACTAGAAACCCGCCACGGGGGGGCCTCTGAAAGGCTCTGCCCTGCAGACTATCAAAGGAGATGCTGAGACTTATGGCCAAATGTTGGGCAAAGTGCATGGAATCTTATGAAAGAAGTGGGAAATAGTAAGATCTGGAGAAGACAGGAACCCCACAAGGAGAGCAACAGAACCAGAAATTTGAACACAGGGGTTTCCCCAGAGACTCATACTCCAACCAAGAACCATTCATGGAGATAACCTAGAATCCCTGCATAGATGTAGGCCAGTTTAGTGCCCAAGTGGGTTCCATAGTAACGGGAAGAGGGACTGCCTCTGACATAATCTGATTGGCCTGCTCTTTGATCACCTCACCCTGAGGGGAGAGCAGCCTTACCAGGCCACAGAAGATGACAATGCAGCCACTCCTGATGAGATCTGATAGACTAAGAGCAGAAGGAAGGAGAGGAGGACCTCCCCTATCAGTGGGCTTGTAGAGGGGCATGCGTGAAGAAGGGGGAAGGAGGGTGGGACCGGGAGGGGAGGAGAGAGGGGCTTATGGGGGGACACAAAGTGAATAAAGTATAATTAATAAAAATAAAAATAAATCTTAAAAAATATACTTTTAATTGAAATAGTATTACACTTTTTAATTTCCTCGGTCCCTCCCAGCTACCCTCCTCCAAACCCCTTCCATGGTACCCCCATTCTCAAGTCAATAGCCTTTTTTCTTTAAGTATTATTGTTACACATGTATGTATGTATGTATGTATATACATATGTATGTGTAGGTATGTGTATGCACAATACAATATAAATATAATACAAATGCCTGCAGGGTCTTTTTTTGTTGTTTGTGTATATGTGGTTTGAAATGTCCACTCATGTGTTGGCACACAGCTGGTGGTGCTGTTCCGGAAGGGTGTGAAACCAAGTGGGTTGATACAGGTGGGCCTTGAAATTTTATCACCTGGCCTAATTTTTTTTAATTTTTTTATTACAATTTATTCACTTTGTATCCCAGCTATCGCCCCCTCCCTATCCCCTCCTAATCCCACTCTTCCTCTCTCATCTCCTCCTATGCCACTCCCCCAGTCCACTGATAGGGGAGGTCCTCCTCCCCTTCCATCTGATCCTAGCTTATCAGGTCTCATCAGGACTGTCTGCATTGTCTTCCTCTGTGTGGCCCCGTCAGAGGGAGGTGATCAGAGAGCCAGCCACTGAGTTCATGTCAGAGACAGCCCCTATTCCCCTTACTAGGGAATCCACTTGGAGACTGAGCTGCCATGGGCTACATCTGTGCAGGGGTTCTAGGACCATGCACAGTGATAACCTGGCCTTACTGCTTGCTCATTGTCCTCTTCCTAACCTTATGTGATCAGCCAGCCGTCCTGCTCCTGATGATATGCCTTCCCACGCTACAGTACGTTTACTGCCTTAAGAGACAGTGGGACCCTGGGAGAGTGGAGCTCATAAATGAGATGGACTAAAGTCTCATGCAATAGCCAACTTTTTTCAGAGCGTAGAAACTTCATACAGTCACGGGGCCAGCTGCATGTGGCAGAAACTTGTTTCTCCATGGAGGAATATAAACAAATAACAATAGCCAGCTGTAAAGAATAATCTGAAGTAAACTCACTCCTGTCTGCTACATTATCCAGGAGGGGCATGAAGGCATAATCCAAGAACAATTCCATGTTTGTTTGTTTGTTTGTTTGTTTGTTTGCGTTTTAAGAAACTGAGGTCACAAGACTCTTGTGATTTCTTGAAGTTTTTCACAAACACTCAGAATTCTCCTCACACAACTCCATTCTGGGACCATGTTCCAAGAGTGGGAGAACGATGCCCTTGAACTATGGGCCGGAACAGAGCTTTCCTTCCTTAGGTTGCTTTGTCAGATATTTTATCTCAGCAACAAGGTGAGTAACTCATACAACCCCACTCTCACTGGAATGGGACCTGGACTGGGGTGCATTTTTCCAACACTTTTCTGGATGCCCAGTCTAAACCTATCAGAGGTCCACATGGCTCCTCCATGAGCAGAGAGTTAGGTGGTGGCAGTCAGAGGAGGGCCTCAGAGCATTACGGACCTGTCTACTGTCTACCTGCTTTTTATCTCAAGGGATTCTTTCCTCTAACTTGTGTTTCTCAGACTTCAGCCTTCCTGGTTCACACATCCATTTGAGAGACAGTCATTAACTGTTTACCACATATCAGGTGCCAGATTAATGGCAGCAAGCAAACCAAGTATTTTCCTTTAACCTTGGGCTCCACAGAAAGAAACTGTGAGCCTAGAGGCCTTTCTTTTTTTTTTTTCTTTTATTAATTACACTTTATTCATTTTGTATCTCCCCATAAGCCCCTCCCTCCTCCCCTCCCGATCCCACCCTCCCTCCCTTTTCTGCATGCATGCCCCTCCCCAAGTCCACTGATAGGGGAGGTCCTCCTCTCCTTTCTGATCTTAGTCTATCAGTTCTCATCAAAAGTGGCTGCATTGTCCTCTACCGTGGCCTGGTAAGGCTGCTCCCCCCTCAGGGGGAGGTGATCAAAGAGCAGGCCAATCAGATTAATTTATGAGTCGTTCATCTTTGGAGTGCCAATAGTGCCAGCCTCAGGGCATGCTGGGTAAATGTTTGATGAACTAACAAGTAAACGCAAAGGATATGGAAAACAGAAACACTTGAAAGACCCCTTATTTCAGTCAGGAGATTCTCAATTTAAAATTTGTTTCTAAACCAGGCACAGTGGCACACACCTGTAATCCCAGCACTCTGGGAGACAGAGGCAGGCAGGTCTCTATTAGTTACAAAGTGAGTCCCAAACAGCCAAGGTTACATACAGAAACCTTGTCTCAAAAACAAAACAAAACAAAACTAAACTAAACAAAACAACAACAAAAAAAACAAATAAATTGTTTCTAACATTTTGCTGTGTTTTACTTCCTGTGGTTGAGATCAAATCCAGGGCTTCAAGATGCCAGGCAAGGGATCTAGCATTGCATTCCACCTCGGGGCCCTCGCTTTATCCAAATTTTTATAAGATTAAAAACAGAAAATAATTGGCTCTTTGGCCTTATAACACTGTTGTCTGTAAGCACATTAACTT
The DNA here is from genome assembly GCF_907164565.1 of Psammomys obesus. Lineage (NCBI taxonomy): Eukaryota > Metazoa > Chordata > Mammalia > Rodentia > Muridae > Psammomys > Psammomys obesus. The sequence continues at coordinate 11,550,953 of NW_026592732.1, forward strand.
TATATCCTGTGACCACAGTATCTGACAGAAACAAATTGATGGACCAGGATTTATTCGGCCTCACAGTTTCAGAAGGCTCCAGTTTGTCACAGAGGGGAAGGCAGGTGAGGAAATCTCCATTCACGCTAGCAAGCCTGTGTGGAGGACACTGTTCACCTCAGAGAAACCAAGCAGCAGAAGGCAGGAAAGGGGAAGAGGTAACTACCAAGTGTCAGACCCTAGGCACCTGCTTTAGGCTCCACCCTAAAGGTTCCAGAGCCTCTAGCAAAGCACCACTGGATGGAGAATGAGCACTTTGGACACCGACTGTAAGGTGGGATTTTTAAATTGGGAAGACTTGGGAGATGGCTCAGCCAGGGAAAATGCTTGCTATATGAGCAAGAAGACCTGGATTTAAAAAAAAAAAAAAAAAAAAATCTGAGCATGGCTGATCCCAGCGCCAGAGATGTCGAGACAGGAGGATTTTTGGGGGCTTGATGGTCACCCAAGTAGCAGAATCAGTGAGCTCTCAGTTCAGTGAGAAAGCTTGTCTCAAGATCACAGAAGATCTTGCCCTTGACTTCTGACCTACACACACACACACACACACACACACACACACACACACGCTTTCTTTTGTCGATTTTGAAGTGGCAGGTGGTAGTAACTGCGCCCAACCTGGTGTTTTAGAGGATGTGCACACTGTGAACTGGTTAAAGGCAGCCGAACAAGGTGACACACTCCACACATGCCCCTCATGTGCGTCACGAGCACCTTCATCCACTCAGCACTCACTCAACACATTTAATCTTAATCACCATTGCTGTACAGCAGATGTCTTGAACTCATTCCCCCTAACACGTTGTAACGTCATATCTTTCAACCAACATTAGTTTTATGTCACAGAAATCTGGCTTGAGCAGAAAACAAACAAACAAGCAAACAAGCAAACCAACATTTATCTGCAACTACCTCATAAAACAGAGTTCAAACCTCAGAGCCCATGCTGTTTGTCTCTTCTTAGCTTCATTCATTTGACTGTTAAAATATTTTTATTTATTCAGTTGTTATTTTTGAAAGAGGGTCTTGCTACATAGGCCAGGCTGGCCTTGAACTTGCAATCTTTCTGCCTCAACTTCTTGATTGCATCACCATGCCCGACTTAGTGTCAGTCTTAGTCCAGTGTGACAGGAGTGGGGTGCTCATACCCCAGGTTTGTGCCCTCTGCTTTAGCAAGCTTAGTAATAGCTACATGTCACTCTCAGAGAAGTTTCCTCATGAACTCATCTTCCCATCTGTAAGCCACACTGGCTGGTGAAGAGGACACTGAGTGGCTGGCCTGGTCACATCCCTTCCTGACTGCAGCCCACAGGAAACTACTGCAGTTCTTCTCATCAGAGCGCTTATGTGGTGGCTAAAATGATCAACTCAATGGTTCTAGAATCACCTAGGAAAGAACCCATTTGGCATGCATTCGAGAGATTATCTAGATTCGGTTAACAGGGGTAGGAAGACCCACCTTAACTTTGGGTGGCACCATCCCAGGGACTAAACATGAAGGAGAAAGCAAGCAGGGCTCCAGCGTTTGTTCTGCTCTGAGTCTTGGCTTCCTCCTCAAGCTCCTGCCACCATGGCTTCCCCACCGTGGCTTCCCTGCCATGTCTGTACCCTGGAACCATGAGCCAAAACAAACCTTCTCTCCACTACGCTGCTTTGTCACAGCAGTGAGGAAAGTAGCCAACACCATGTGGAATTAACAAAGAACCCCAAAGAGCAAGAAGAACATAGGAGGTGTGCTACATTCCACGGTCTCATGGGAGGGCGAGCTACACCGCAGTCCCCTGGGCACTTCCTGCTTTCTGTTCCTTCATCCTTTCTTAGAGAGATTTGTCCTCACTTGACTCTTCAGGAAGTATGTCAAGGGCCACAGATCTAGGGAGAAGGAATGTCTTCAAGGCAGAAGCAGAGCTGTATGGCTTTTCCTGGAGAGACCGCTTCTGTCTACCATGGACCAGAAAGAACGGATTCCAAGTTCTGGTTGCTGAACCAATGAGTTTATTAAAGTTACATTCGCAACGGTCAGGAGCATGGATGATTCAAGCAGCTGTCTTACAGCCACTGGCGGTTCCTGTACAACTTGTTTGCGGCTCCACAGAGCACTCTCCTTTCCCCACAGTTGTTAACTGCATATATAACTCAAGAGTTTTGTAAGTACCCTCGTACCCTGACTCTTACAAGTTGCTTGTGCTTCGTGAGCCCCCTCCTCCTCTCAGGAAACAGTGCCTCAATCTGAAGGAAGCAGCTACACAACGGGGAGCCATGACCTTTTCTGTCCCTTTTACCAGGAAAGCAAAACCTTCTCCAGAGACAGCCAAGCAGGCTTCCCTTTTAAGTTATCACTGGCTCTCGTTCATACTGCAAGGGGTGTGTATGTGAAGAAATCTAGGTTCTGACAGAGTGGACAGGAAGGGCACAACCCGCTCAAGCCTGTGTTAGTTCCCCTATCTTCTGCGGCTCCATACTCCTGCACACACCCCTTGCAGGCCGGTTGCTCTGAACAGTACAGCACCCTGGTTCTTTGTTTCACAGCAATGGGCAGACTACAGGACGGTTGATCGTGGTTTCTAGCCCCCACCCCGTGCTAGGATTCCTAGTCACTCCTGTGGCTTCCAGAATGCTGGGATTACAGGTATGGCTCACCTCTGGGGGCTTTCCAAACCAGTCCTTTTATCTCTAGCATAGCTCAGGCATCATTCCCCCACTGGCCTGTGAGGGACCGAAATGCTCTATGCATTAAGCAGATCCTGTGCAGTAAGCAGCTTTCGGAGCCCTTTCCTGGATGGACAGCATGAGCTAGCCATTCTCCTCCCATCCAGAGTCAGCCTGAGTCTCCCTGTCCACCCCTCCTCACTCCTCACACCCCAGGCTGTCACTTGGCTTTCCTGAAAGCCTCCCCCTTGCCCATGCCCATGAAGCCCTCAGATTCTCTTTGGGTCCTTGGGCAGCAGCTAGCACTAGCCCTCACTCCTAGCCACCTCCCTGCTCTGAACCTTGAATTGATACAGTGGGTGTGACCCTCAGGAAATTGCTCATTATTTGCCATTAGTGCCTCTGAGTGAGTACCTTCCCATTACCCCGTATCTTTCCGTATGCATAGTCCTTCCTTCTCTCACTCCTCCCTCCCTCTTCCCTTCCTCCTTTCTTCCCTCTCTCCTGGGAACTGGTTCAACCAGAGTACAACCTGCTCATCTGCCTCTAGCAGAGCAGCTGCAGGAGCCGGGACCTGCAGAGCAGCTGAGCTGAAGCTAGGGAGGCCAGGCTGGCGCGCTGCGGGACACAGAGGGCGAGCAGTGGGCCGGGCCGCCTCCCTGAGGCCCATGAGAGGCCAACACAGCCTGGAGCTCGCTCATGAGGCCGCCGTGGTGCGGGAGAAGGACCCGCGGCATCCCACTGGGGCTGTTCACGCTCTGGGTGGCTACAGCCCGCTGTCTGCAGAGTAAGTACCTGACCGGCAGACCTCGCAGGTGGGAGCGACATGGCGAGTGGGAACAGTGTCGCCGGACCAGGCCACCCTTCCGACGCCGGCACGGTGCCGCTGCCGCGGGGATGCGGGCTAGGGTAACTTCACAGCCTCCACGCTGGCGGGGCGCGGCTGGAGAGTCCTTGGCCGAGCCAGCTCCTTAAGCGCCCTGGGCCGCCGCCGCCGCCGCCGCCGCTGCTGCTGTTTTAGGAGCAGGAAGCCGGCCTGGAGATAAGTCCCTGCCGGGCTGGCCTCCTGGGCAGCAATTTCTACTTTCTTTCTGGAAATGACAGGGCTCTGGTGGTAAAACACCCCCCCCCCCCGTGAGTTTTCTGGTTCCGATGGGCCTCTCTTAACAAGCAGCCGACTTGCAGGTAGCCTGGGGCTCACTCAGGAAAAGAGGTCCCGGGGTTCATTGGAGCATGAGACCAGAGAAGGTACCCAGTGAGCCAGCACTAAAAGCCATGGTGAGTCAGAATGTAGCGATTTTATTTTCTTGTTCAAGGACTGGACTAGCATTATTACCATTCCCACTCTACAGATCAGTCAGCGGAGGTTTAGAGAGGACCATCACAGGGAGACGGGAGTTGAGGGGGCTTTTGTTCATAGATTCTTGGGCTCTACAAGCTTCCTAACCGGTTAGTCTTCAGAACAGCCTTGTAAAACCAGAGAGCCCCTTTTCTCTGTGTTCTTCAAGTGCTGACACTGAGGCACAGGAAGGCCATGCTGCCTGGACAAGGTGACCGACTACCTACCCGGTGTGTTGTGAAGCCAGGGCTCGTACAGCCTCTAAGTCTTCCGCGAGAGTAGCATCGGCCTTTGCAAGACTCTGTGAGACTGGGATGGGGGTTGGTGGCAGCTGTTGCTTCCACAGCTGGAGAGCAGGGTGTAGGCGGTTGTTAGTCCAGCAGGTAGGAATCTTGGCAGTGACCTTTGCCATTGTTTTCCACGCCCCAAAACACTGGTTTCTAATCCCCATTCTTGCTCTTGGTACATATGCCTGTGATGTTAAGGAGGTAGTGTCCAGACCCTATCTTCTCCCTGCAGGAAGCAGGCCACAGTGCATACAGGGGTTGCTTTTGGAGGAGGTAGATGCTGGCTTCTGGAAACACTCAGACCTCAGATTTGAAAAACCAGAGCACTCCATCCAAAGGAAAGCGCTTACCTGGACCTAGCAGTTGGCTAGGAGCCACCATGACAGTGTGACAGAGGGAATACGGGATGTTCCAGGCATGTACGCCTGAAGAACAGGTGAAAGTTTGCATCACCTGGGGACTATCTCCTGCCTGGCTGTCGGCTTCAGGAAGGCCAGTCCTGTCCATTCTCATCAGTCCCTAGTGTTTGCCCCATGCTAACCAGGAGCCAGTCTTTTCAAATGATAAGTCCATGTGAACCTGCCTGGATGAGGCCTGTCCTGGAGGCCAACCCTAGCAGTGCAGTTAGGTAGGCCTGTCTGCTTCTCACCAGCTCCCAGCATCTTCTGCCTCCTCAGCTGCTGCTAAAAGCTTCAGTCCAGGGCTGAGATATAGCTCAATAGCAGAGCCCTTTTCTAGCGTGGACAAGATCCTGTAAGAAGAAAAAGAAAGAAAGAAAGAAAGAAAGAAAGAAAGAAAGAAAGAAAGAAAGAAAGAAAGAAAGACAAGAGAAAAAGAGAAAGAGAGAGAGGAAGGAAGGAAGGAGGAAGGGAGGGAGGGAGGGAGGGAGGAAGGAAGGAAGGAAGGAAGGAAGGAAGGAAGGAAGGAAGGAAAACAATGTAAAAGAAGAAAGTGACACTGAACTGCCATGCATGGTACTTGGTTCCATAGTAATGGGAACAGGGACTGCTTCTGACATGAACTGAGTGGCCTGCTCTTTGATCACCTCCCCCTGAAGGGGGAGCAGCCTTACCAGGCCACAGAGGAAGACAATGCAGCCACTCCTGATGAGACCTAACAGACTAGGATCAGAAGGAAGAAAAAGAAACCCTCCCCCACCAGTGGACTTGGGGAGGGGAGTGTGTGGAGAAGAAGAAGGAAGGGAGGGATTGGGAGGGGAGGAGGGAGGGAACTAGAGGGGGGATACAAAGTAAATAAAGTATAATTAAAAATAAAATAAAAAAAGAAGAAAGTGAGAGAAAAGCTTCATTCCAAAAAGCCTGTGTTAAAACATTCCCTCAAAGACAAAACTCCTGTATATGGAAGCCTTTTCTCTATAAATGTGGTGTTACATATACAGGCTAAATAGATGGCCCCAAATGCATGGGTTGAAACCTCTAGTGTGATATCGGAGGAAGGGCCCTTGAGGGAAAGGTAGAACCGCTGTGGTGAAATTAGCCCCCTTATCAAAGAGAGAGATCACAACTCTTCCTCTGCTGGTGAGAACACAGTGAGGAATTTAATTAGCCAAAAAGAAGGTACCCGCCAAACTAGAAATTGCCAGTGAGACAGCTCAGCAGATAAAGGCACTTTTCACCAGTCTTGGAGACCTGAGTTTGATCACTGGGACTCACAAGGTGAAAAGAGGGAACTGTGACTGCCACACAGACCCCAAGGCACACAGGCACCCATATAAATAATATGCACAAAGGTAAATAAATCGATGAAAAAGTGCTTTTCAAATAAATTAAAATAAAATAAAATATGACTGCATTAAATACCCAGTATCTTGCACTTCCTGCTCTCCAAAACTGAGGGGAAAATACACGCCTGTTGCTCCAGTCAGCCAGTCCACAGAACCTTAACAACAGCTCAAGCTAGAGAAATTGTATCGAGAAGTGGAGAGTTACTGAGACGAACATCTAAATATGTGAACGTCATTGTAGAACCGGGTTACTGGGTGGAGGCTGGAGAAGTTTAGAGGCATATTCTAGAATTGTGGTTTGGAAGGGAAGTTCAGGTGAGGAGCATTCTTGGACAACGGAGAGAGAATTCATGTAAAGCAGCAAAGATCCAAGCTGAGCCGGCTTTGTGTGTCAGCGTTTTGAGGAAGGTAGAAGTCACTGATGATGCAGTTGGTTATTCAGCTGAGGGCATTTTTAAGCAGGGTGTTGAAAAGGGGGCTTTTTATAGCAAACCCGGCCTCTTATAGCAAACCCAAGTGGGAATAATGAATTGAGCTGGGTGTGGTGGTGCATACCTTTGATCTCAGCACTGAGGAGTTCAGGGTCACCCTGGCCTATATTGAGAGTTCTAGGCCAAGTAGGACTACGTAGTGAAACCATGTCTCAAAAAAAAAAAAAAAAAAAAAAAGTTGGATAACTAAACAAACAAGTAAACAAACAAGCCAGATCCTAAAGATTTGGCTGTAATCTGCCTGTAGTGTAAAATAATAATAATAATAATAATAATAATAATAATAATAATAATAATAATGAAGGTATATTAGGAAGAGAACAGAAGGGTGTGGTGAGCACCCTTGATAAGTATGGGTGTGAACTGAGGCATTAATCAGCCACCCCAGCAGAAGCATTGCCAATCTGAACTGAAGGGGCCAGGACCAAATGAAGGAAGAAAGTGGATGGTTTACATCCTTCTTGACTGACTCCAGGAACTATGCAACTGTAGACATGTTCTTCCAATCAGGAAAGTAAGCAAGACTGACTAAGGTTATCAGGGCTGCCTTGGCACAAAAGAGAGAGGAGGGGGACATTGTTTCAGTGTCAACTGCTCAGACAGTGGACATAGGCCTCTTGGAAGGACATCAGGGGTCACGTTAGTGTGCCTGAAGGCAGAACAGCCAACCAAAGAATCTAGTCTTAGTAGTGTGTCTTACTAAGCTTGGAACCCACCACCCCTACCTTCCCTTCAGTTCTTTATAATAAAATGACAGTCTGTGCCCCATGCAGTGGTGGCCACATCACTGTGTTTTGGAATTTGTTGCTTCTGTGGTTCCCACTGCACAGCCAAAAAGAACCTCGCTTCAGGATGGTCCCTGGTGCCTCACCGCCTCTGCCTTGGAGGACTTTTAAGTAAGACTTCAAAGTTAACTTTAGAGTTGATTCCAGAATGAGTTCAGGCTTTCAACGCTACTGAGATAAAATAAATGTTTTGTTTTGTTTTGTTTTAATGTAGAATGGGTATGAGTTTGAGAGACCAGAAATGGAGGGTGCAGATTGAATGTGTCCTCACAAAAAAAAGATGAGAATCTGCCTTTTCTCTGTTATGTTGAGACAGCAAGATGATGATGGCCTGAAGGCCAGGACGAGGGTCCTCCCCTATAGATGCCCTGGACCTGGGTTTTCTCCTGGATAGTAGGACTGGGGGTAAAAGCATGGGCATAGCTTTAGGATGGGGATATACCATGAGACTTGCATTAGCAGCCAATCTCAGTGTGATGAGGACATCTTGGAGGGTGCTCACAGAAACCAAGGAATCTCTACTGCCACCAGGAGATGTACTCTCATGGGTCACAATCATATATGTGGCCCATAGTAACGTGGTTTATGCCTGTGTTTACATAGATAGCTAAAACAGGAGTAGGAAGATGGAGAATTGACAAGTTCAGAGTTTCAAAATGACTTTCTCATAACTGATTCCTTAGCCTGCTGGATATCAGTCAACTCTCTGGATTCAGGAGACACAGAGATGACAAAATAGACCAGAAAGGAAGCAACGAGACATTTGTTGTCCACATGTCCAGCCAGTTGAGAATGAATGCTCACTTTTCTGCCTGCTGAGGAATGCCACGGGGGTGGGGGTTGTAGCTCAAGCCTGCCCTGTGCTGAGCTAGAGAAGCTCTGCTGTGAAGAATCGCCAGAGAGGAGTTCCAGAGGTTCAGGGCCAGTCACAGCCTTGTAGGCCCTGAGTTCACAGGACAAGGGCAGTGAGGAAGGGAGCTCCATGCTTTCAAATAGTGCTGCACATTTGAACCTGCTTACACAGGCAGGTACAAAAGCAAACAAAAATAAACTCTGGGGGGTGGCTCAGGGGCAGAATGACTTTTGGTGACTCCTAAGAATACTAGCTGCTCTTCCAGAGGTTCAATTCCCAGCACTTACATGGTAGCTCATAATCACCCATAACTCAAGTTTTAAGGGAATCTAACGGCCTCTTCTGCCTTCTGTGGGCACCAGGTACACATTGATGCATACACAGCAAAACAGTCACACATGCAAAACACAATAAAACAAATAAGTATTTTTCAAAAGGAAGACAGGTGCCTATGCCCTGCCCCAGCCCAGTAAAATCAGAATCGCTGAGGGCAGGGACCAGACTGTATGGTTCTGTCTTTGAGCTTCTCCTGCTGAAGTGTGGCCAGGCAGAGCACATCTCTCATAGACAACGTCCATTAGTCTGGTCCTAGGGGAAGAGCTGGCCAAGAAGCACCCAGGTGTCTCTTCCCTTCGTTTCTTCATTTCTCAGAATGTCCACCATTATGTCTTGCTTATTGTATGTTTCAGCCACACAGACTTACAAAGGCTTTCCTACGGGGCTTAGGGTATGGAACAAGTCAACTCTGCTTTGGTCTCACCTGTCTCTGAAGTTCTTGAACATTTTCTGTGACTGGCCATCTGATGCTGGAGGTTCTGAGGGATCTCTTGGGAAAGTCTAATGCCAAGAGGGTGGGTTATGTCACCAGCACTGGGCATTGAGACTGGGGCTCAGTTTGGAATAGGGAGGATTGCCTTAAAGAAGAAGCCTTGAAGGCTGAGTAAGTACGGAATCAGAGACAACTTGGGCTGCAGGAATTATGGGGAGCCTCCTGGGCCAAGGCCAGTGCAAAGGAGATCACTCTGTAGCTATACGATACTTTATGGTCCTGTGTGTCAGTCTCCTGTTGCCTACAGGGCTCCTTGGTACTTTCCCAGCTCTGCATATCCATCATGGGAAAACGTCACTTGTCAATCACTCTTCTCTCAGAATGCATGTTGTCATTAAACAACAATGCACATATGTTCCTTTCTTGATGCCGTTTTCTCAGGGACCCAAGTCCAGGGAGCCTCAGACCTGCCAAGCACCAGCCCAGTGAGTCTAATCCACTTCCTCTCTGATCAACACCCTGCCAGTTAGGAAACTGGAGCTTGGGGAGGTCATGGATCCTGGGTGGAAGTTATTGGAATAAACTCTAGCACTAAAGAATGAGAGGTAGAGAGCCATGGACACTAAGCACTATGAGGGGACCGAACATGAAGCTTGTCTGCCCATCTCTACGGACAACCTTATATTAATAAAGAATTCTGCCCTAAGGCTCAAGCCAACGCCTGGAAGCAGAACTCCATCATCTTTCCTTTCCCCATCATCCAGCCTTGGACATCCTTTGTGATGAGATTTTAGAAGTATTCTTGAACTAGAATTTGTCTTCTTTTCATTAGATGAGTTAGACACATTGTAGAGGTTTGAGATGGAGGTGCTGAAAGAAATTATCCTTCAGGGTATACAGTATATTAGGGGAGTTATTGAATGTGACAGAAAAAGTGCCAATGCTCTAAACCAAGAGAGGTTTCCGTTTCCCATTGGACAAAATGAGCTGTCAGAATTACCAGTTTGAGGGTCTGGGCCAGGCGCTGCCCCATACATAATGTTTGATAAGTAGCCTACAGCATGTGTGTCTGGCTGGGTCGCCTTTGGTTCCCAGGTGGCAGGGGAAGAGGGATGGTCTGCAAGGTTACAGCAGGCATTTCCTGTCAGCTTCCCACACCTGCACCTGGAGAAAGGTTGCTGCAGGTGTGGCCTGACCTGACAGGCAACAACTCTTGATATGACAGGGTTAAAGTTCAATTCAGTTCAGCAGCCCCTGTGAACTGGCCTGGCAGACAGAACAGTCCTTGAAGGGAAAGAATGACCTTAAGACCAGGGAGGGGACAAGTTGAACTGAGAATAAAGAGACAAAGCCACTGGGGAGTGGCCCATAGTTTGGGGTGATTGGAGTTGAGGGTGAGAAGGAATCGTGGAAGGCGGAGGTGGAAAAGAAAGTCAGAACCAGCACTGAGGCCTTCCAGAGTCAAGGCAATTTGCCCTTGGGAAACTGAATACCCAGGGTCATGACCCCTGGAGACATTCAGCATCCTGCCCACCTCCCACAGCTGAACCACTTACCCAGGTCATTCTGAATGGCACTCGGAGATGAGGGGCAGTTAAGCTGTGTAGAACTCTGTTCGAGGCCTCTCTCAGCTTCTGCAGGTTGCTGGCAATCTCTGGTTCTCCGGTGTTCCTTGCCTTGTGCACATACCACCTTGTGCCTTCACTTGCCTACACATGGAGCTGTCTCTCTGGGTCCAAATCCCTCTTTTTAAAAAGACACCGTGTCAATTGTGTCCAGGCCAACTGAGCCCACTAAGATGACTGCATTTTAACTTGATGGCCTCTGTAAAGACACAGTCTCTAAAGATCACCTACAGAGACAGGCTAGAATGCCATCATATCTCTGAGGGATGCCATTTAAACTGTAACAGGCAGACAAGCGGGGTGGAACTCTGGGTAAGGCCCAAGTCTGGGAGAACCTCTTCAGTGTGGTCTGTGACTCCCACCAGCCCTTGCTGTGTCTGTGCTCACTCACTGCTCCACATCTTCAAGCTAGTTCTGGTGGAGTCTGGGAACATGTTTTTTAATCCACCAGAGAATGAGCTTAACAGCCATGCTAATTGAGTGTCATGGATGGAATCAGAGCAACCCTGGGTGAAGGGCAAAGAAGCCCCATGCCCTTGGGAGCAATTGTTCCTTCCCCACAAAGTAGTTTTTGGGTTTGTTTTGTTTTGTCTTGACTCACTAACTGCCAAGCCATAAAGATCCATAATTACAAACAAGGAGGAAACAGCTGAGAGAGGTGAAGAGCTTTGTGCACAGTCACCCCATTAGGGTTTAGGCAGCCAACACAGCTGGATACTAAAGCAAAAAGTGCTGTGCAAGAACCAGCTGCCAAAGGGGGAAGGTGCCTGGAGGCCAAGCTAAAAGCCAGGACTGCAGCACGGAAGACAACTAAGTCTCAGGGACTGTAGGCTCCTACGAGGTGGTGCAACCTGTGAACCCAGAGTTGGGAGGTAGAGGGTTTATATACTAAGTTAGACAAAGACAGGCTGGTTATGTAGAGTTGGTAGAGTGCCTACAGAATATATACAGAGCCCTAGGTTCAATCTCCAGCACAGTCTAGAGTGGCCATGGTGGTATATGACTATAATTTCTGCACTGCTGAGGGAGAGCCAGGAGGATATGAGGTTCAAGGTCATCTTTGGCTATATATCAAGCACAGTCTGGGCTACATGAGACCCTGTCTCAGAAAGTCAGGGGTAGGAGGAGACGAAGGAAGCCATAGGCAAATTGGAACATATATGTTTTTGGTTTTTTTTTTGTTTTTGTTTTGGCTTTTTTTTCAAAAAAGAAGAAGCAGAAGCAGCAGCAGCAGCAGCAGCAGCAGAGCAAACTATGAAACTGAGATGTCAGTCAAGAGATAGCCTGGGTGTCAAGGAGCAGACTTAGCTGAGTGTCTAAATAGCATTGTTCCTTCCATAAGACTTCAGACATGTGCCAGTGTGAGCTTATAGGCAGGACAAGGTTGTAACCAAGATGGTTGCAGTCATGTAAAGCTGGATCCTCCACTGGAGTCTTCTGCACTGTGTGTAATCTCTGTGTTCCTTGGCTGCCATTTTTGGCCCCTTTGCTCCAGCTGGCAGATCCCTTCACTCCCATCCCTGGCCCTGTTACTGTGAGTAAGGCATGCTCTGGCAGGAGAAGTCACAGCTCACATCTTCTGTAAGGCCACTGAGTGTCTTCGTCAGGGTCAGAGGCAGAAGTGTGCCTATTTGTTTTAAAACAAATAGGAATTTTGCTGGGCGTAGTAGTGTATGCTTGTAATCACAGTAGAGGCTGGATGATCTCTCTGAATTCCAGGCCAGCTGGGGCAGCATAGTGAGGCCTTGCCTCAAAATAGGGGGTGGAGATTTTTTTTCTGGTATATTTGCAGCAGCCTGAGGTGCACAGCCAAGTGTCTTTCTATTGGCATCCTGGTAGGCAGGACTGCCTCCATGCCTGCCTACCACTTACTCTTTACTTATTGGAGCATGGAGTCCTGGGCTAACTTTGGCATTTGTGACGTTTCTTTGAATCCTTCTATACACACCAGGCCTGTGAAGTGGCTATAGCCAGTACATCAACCATTGAGGAACGGAGGCCTAGTCTGTGAATTAGCCATAAGTTGGCCAAAGTCACAACTATAGCAAAGTGTGTTGGCTGGTGTTGGAACCTACCTCTGCTGACTTATCTGCTTTGAAGGCCTTGATTTCTCTGATGGGATTCGCTGGGCTTGTCTCCAGGTATGGCTGCCATCTGCAAGAAATGAGGTTCTGTGGAAAGCAGACATGGAGGCAGGGGCAGGCATGCCTGCACTCACATGTAAAACATAGGGCTCAATGTTTATTTCAGACACAGCAGGGGAGGCGAGTTGGATCCCGGAGTTCACACCAGAGCTATCCATCGGGGCCTGAGCTCTGATCTTATTCCAGCGTGGCGTAGTCCAACATTCTGCAACCCATGCCTGCAGGCCAGCTTCGCAACCCATTAAGGGGAGGCCACTGCTCAGGAATCCCCAGCCTTGTGCTAGATACTCTGAATGATTCTTAGCACAGACGAAGCAGGCTAAGCTACAATCTAAATGGGGAGAGATGTCAGGTAGTCACACAAGTAAAGACGCTCAGGCTGTGAGAGGTAGGGTAATGGAAAGGTGCCATGAGAGAAACACAGTAGTGGGACAGGCTTTCCAAGCAGGCTTTTACCTGTTTACAATCGCCAGTAATGCTGGAGTAAAACTTCTGTACACACCCCTAACAGCCCAGTGTTATCAAGGTTCTTTTTCTTTGCCAGTCTGATAATGGCCAGGGTAATTGAACTTCCCACCCTTGGTTTCCTTGGACTGTGTGTGATATGGGTCTGGCGCCCACAGATGCTGTTCATAGGCAATGAAGGTTTGCCATATTGGAGTGATTTTTCTTTTGGGGGTGCAAATTGTGCGTTTTGGTGAGGGAGGCAGCCTGGTAGCCTGTACCTATGCTTATCTCTGTCCTGAGTGTTGGGGTGACTTCTCACGGTTATGAATCAGCAAGATGGGGGGACTCCTGCAGGAGCTGAACTTTGGTTTCTGCATAACCAGACACTGATGAGCATTCAAGAGCATGAGGTACGCCGTAAACTGTGTGAGCATGTCAGCCATTAGCATGATTCTTGGCACATTAAAATGGCCAGCCAGTATTTGGTTGCCTTCACACAAAGGCGTCTTCCAAATTCTAGCCTTGCCTGGGTGGCAGAAACTGGCCAGGAAATGAGTATTTTAGTTGCTGCTTAAACCTATGTCATTTTGGCCACCTCAAATTATCAACAGTTTGACAATCAGGACCTGCAAGCAATCATTTGTTCATCTTCAGAGTACACTCCAACAAGCTCCAACAAGGTGCCCGGCCCTGTGATGGATGCTAAAATGCTCAAAATTATAACCCAAGGCTACTAAAAGGCTGATGGTCTCCCAACACACTAGTCAGTGACCTTAACAAACACAGAGCTGCTCAGAGGGTAGAATGCAAATTTGTCACCAGCTATCTTTCTAATCTTAAAGCAATCACTAATCATAGAGGTCAGAGGCACAGAAAATGTAGATTAAAAGATGAAGGATAAGATACCATGCACAGCTGCAGGGAAATTCACCTTTATTTGGGTGTGTCGTTGATTCTATATTTGAAAAGTGAAAAAAAAAATCATGCTTCTTAGCCTTTTGGCTAAGTGGAAATGAAAATAAAAATCTGGGTGTAATAGCACAGGTGAATAAACTCTGGGCAGAGTTCAAGGCCACTTTGGACAATATAAAACTTTGCCTCAAAAAAGTAAAATAAAATAAAAATAAATAAATGAAATAAATAATTTAAAATGATCCAGTGTAAAACCTTGGCATGGTTGTACACACCTGTAATCCCAGCACTTAAAGGAAAAGGGAAAGGAATTACTGCAAGTTCAAGTTCAAGTAAAAAGCAAATTCCAGGCCATCCAGGGCCACATAGCAGAACCCTACCTCACACAAGTGAATAGATGTTGCAGAATGTATATTAAACTCTAGAGGGCTTCTCTACCCCAGCTAGTCCCCAAATAATTGAGACAGAGACCTTTTAGATTTATAAAAGCTTTAAAGCACAGTAACTAGTCAAGTATCAACCTACTAAGCTAGTTTGCTATTTCCCAGCTACACACCCCAAGCTGCTTGCCATAATTGTCCCTGCCTAGGCTGCTTCTGTTCCCTCAGGCCAGCCCTCATGGCCACATGCTCATGGTCCATACTGCCCCATGACAACTTCTTTCTCTCTGGATTCCTCTCTGCCTTTCTTTCTGGACTTGTGGCCCCATCTGACCCCAAGGCCAGGAACGTAAGCTCCACCTACTGCTCTTCTGCCCAGTTACAAACTTATCACTATTTTTATTTATCAACCAACTTTAAACTCGGAAGCAAGATTTATACAACATCACTTGGTGTATGTAAAAATGTGTTCATCTGGATCTTGGGGGCCAGCATTTGAATACATAGCACCAGACCAACCCCCAACAAATAGATAGCTAGATTGATTGATTTATTGATAGATGATAGAGGGATAAGTAGATAAATAGATAATGGGTAGACATATGATAAACAAATTGAGAATTGATAGATGGATGATAGTAGAAAGATGGTTGATAGATTATAGATAAATAGAGGATAGATAGATGATAGATAGATGGATGGATATAAATAGACAGATATATAAACAAATAGATAGTAGATAGATGATAAATAAACTAAGAGAGGATGGATGATAAATTGATAGATATATGGATGATAGATAATAGATGAATGATAGGTTACAGATAGATGGATGATAGTAGGTAGATGACCGACAGGTTATAAGTAGAGGATATACAAATGATGATAGCAAATAAACAGAAATGGATAAATAATAAATAGATGATAAATATAAATAAGTAGTAATGGTCATACACACATACATATATGTATAGATACTAGAAAGATACATGGATAGGTAGATCGATGATAGACAAATGCATAGATACATAACATCTGTACATAGACATACAGAAAGCTGTAAAGTACATCAAGCACAGAAAGCCTAGGGATACAGCTCAGAAGATAAAAGCACTTTGTGAAAGCTAGATGACCTGAGCTTGATCCCCAGAACCAACTCCCAAAAGGCTTCCTCTGACCTACACACATACACATGCATACATGCACACACATACACATACTCACATTTTTGTGCACGCGCGCACACACACACACACACACACACACACTCACACGCATGCACACAAATAAGTAACAGAAGCAAACAGTTGATACCAGTTCCTGTCCTCCCACACACTGGCTGTTAAATAAGCCGAGTCCTCCTGACCACAAGGCAGCAGCTTCCCTGGAAGGACAAGCTGACTCTTCCCCCTGTCACTCATGTATTCACTGACTCAACAGACATTGATTGACCAGCCACCATGTGTCTCAGGTTGTGCTGAGTACAGGAATCAGGCCCGCTACGGCTAACCTGGAATTTGACCTCCATTTTCTTATTTAGCCTTGACCTCTGCCCTGTGTTCTTTGTTAAAGGATAACTAACACTGGCCTGAGAGAGAATGGTCCTTAGGTAGCTGAAGCGCTCGGACCCTGGACAACTCCTGTGGCTTGCATCACTGTTCTAGCTTGGGAAAAAGGGCAGCTTCCTGAAGAGCCTTGAGACTTAGAAAAGACAGCCTTGAGCAGAGCACAGCATGCTTTGAGGGAGACCTACCTGCCAGAGGCTGGGAGCTGAGCTCTTTGAATTTCCATCTAGAAGGGAGGTTGGCCAGGAAGAGCCTTTATACCTAGGGAGGCTGAGATCCACCTGTGCATAGCACCAGGCCAGGCTTTTGTCCCAAAGACGGCTATGTGGCCACTGCAAATGGTGGAGCGCGGGATTCAAGAAGACCAGTAGCTGTGGGTGTTTCCTTAACACTACATTTCAGAATCTCACCACTGACCTTCAGAGTCTCCTCATCAGTGTCTTGCTGCCAAATCATCCATGTTTCTCATTCTTTGGCTTTGAGACATGATGATCCTTATCAAAATGTAATCAGTTTAAGAAAGTGCTGAAAGATCAACAAGAAGATTTTAATGAGCATCTATCTAACACCCCGGAAGAAGCTCCCACTGTGTAAGCTAAACTGTAGGTCATCTTACATGAGAACAGAGTATGACGGAGTCAATTTGAAGAAATAAACCCGTGAATCTACAGGAACACTAAGAAGAACACCCCATTCCTCTTGAATCTCAGACATGTCTGGGACTCATGATGGAGCTCGGGCTGGCCTGAAATTTCCCATGTTTTTGTCTCAGCTTCCTAAATTCTGGGACTATAGGTCACGCTGCTAGTCTTGAAAAACAGCTTTCTTTTTACACTGGAGTTGTGGGGACATGCACACCACATTGCATGTATGAGATCGGCCCCTTCTGTCTTGTTTGAGACAGGTCTTCTTGAGAAATATCTTTAATTTTTTTTTTTTTTTACAGAGTAGTACCAGGCAGCAAACTTAGAAGAATGATAGAATTTAAAGTATCATGGGTTTACAGCTGTAGCCATCTATGAAGTAGCTAACAGAGGTGAAGTGCAGCTGTGGATGCCAAAACCTCCAAATGCACCAATGTTATCCAACAAGTTGGTCACATGGTCTCTAGAGAACAGGAATCACAACCCAGGTGCTCTGTCCGTCTTAGCTCTTCCAGCCATGGGAAAGACTTCCACTGTTTGTCTTCTGGACTGATGCAACAGGAAAAATCTCACTCTCACAGTGGTTCTACCATGTTTCCAAACAAATCTAGTGTAAAATGTTTTAAAACATTGCCATGAAAGTCTCACACCATTTTTAAGGGGGAGACGCTTTCCCGGGTTAAAAAGGACTAACAGGGCATAAGGATCAAATGCAGTGAGTGGATTCTGTGTAAGAACACAGTGGGTCATTCTGTGAACATCTCAGGAACGTTAAAGATGCACAGATACACTACACATTAGGAAGTAGTGTTATCTGTGGGGCTCGAGAGACGGCTCAGTGGGGAGAGGTGCTTGCCATCAACACTGACAACCTGTTTGATCCTCAGGACCTACATGGTGAAAGGAGACAACTGACTCCCAGACGTTGTCCTCCGGCCTCCATGCATGCACCATAGCACACACTGCACACAGACATCCATAAGTAAATGAACACACACTAGGAAAATGGTGTTACTCCAAAGCTAAATCTCCAGGGCGAATGATGGTGCGTGCGTCTGAGAACACCTGCTCTCAGGTGAAGTCTCAGGGTGCCTGTAACATACTTTCTTGTGGTTCAGTCCCTGAGACTCCCCTCCTCTTCAGATGCCAATCAAAAGCCCGGGCTGGGGCTAGAGAGATGGTGCATCTGTTAAGAGCATGTGCTGCTTTTGCAGAGGAAAAGGGTTCAGTTGCCAGCAAGCACATAGTAGCTCACATCTGTAACTTCAGTTCCGAGGGATCCGACCCCTTTTGTGGCCTCTGCAGTACCACATGTATGTGGTCCATATACATATATGTAGACAGTGTACACACTAAAAGAAAAGACAAATCAATCTGGTTTTGAAAAGTCCCAGGTTGTCCCCATGCTTTCGGCTGCCTGGTCCACTCTGTACTCAATTAATTTGCTAAAACAGCTCACAGAGCATGTCGAAACATTTCCCTCACATTCTCCCATCCATGGGGAGTTTACACGGGCTGCAGATGTGGGAGGACTTCAGAACTTTACCCATTCCGGCTGAGCTGCCCTTGTGGGCACCTGTGTGTCTGGCTCTCTACAACTCTCAGAACACTGCCCGTGGGGGTTTGAAAATGATTCTCCATGTGGGCATGGATGACTACACGCAGACCACTGGGGAACAGCTTAGCTCTCAGCCTCTCCCCTCCCTGGAGGCTAGAAGATGGGCTCAAAGTTCTAACATTCCAGTCACCCCTTGGTCGCCAGCCACCAAAGAGGCTCTGCATAGCTCCCATTGCTCTGGCGAGTCCAGGAATGGAGTGACAGGAAGTGGAGGCAGGAATCAAATCTTTACAATATTAAAGGGAGCAAGTGAACGTTTCTTGGCAGAATCGCTCTGAAAAGTCATGATTACCACCTTAAGATTTTTCACTGTGTCTACTTATTTTGTGTGGAAAAGGGAGGCACACATTCCATGGGGACTGTGCGCACGTCAGTGGACAACTTGAAGGAAATCAGTTCTCTCTTACTGTGTGGGTCTCAGGGCCATCAGGCTTGGTGACACATTCCTTAACCCACTGACCACCGAGCCATCTCAGTAGTCCTATGCCTCCCCCCTTTTGTGGAAGGACACAATCCATTGCATTGTTTTAGTTACCCGACAATGCCTTAGAAAACGGGGACAAGTCGGATACTGTTATCAATGGCAGAGGACAAAAGAAAGGGTCTGGAAACATTACACGTAGGGTTATCTACAACTGACAGCATGGATGCAGGGGCAGCTGAATACCAGAGGATGAGAGGTAAATGGGAAATAAAAGTGGGAACTAAGTGTCCTTGATGAAACAGCATGCCCAGAAGCGACTTAGGAAGGAAAGGGCTTATTTCACTCAACTCTTCATGTCACAGTCCATCTTTGAAGGAAGTTAGGGCAGGAACCTGGAGGCAAGAGCTGAGGCAGAGGCCACAGAGGAGCCCTGCTTTCTGGCTTCCTTGCCCATAGCTTGCTCAGCCTGCTTTCTTCTACACTCTAGACCTAGGCCAGAGGTGACACCACCCCCAGTGGGCTGGCCCTCCCACATTAATCATCAATCAAGAAGATGCCCCCCAGGCTTGCCCACAGGCGAATCTGGTGGGGGAATTTCCTCAATTTTGGTTCACTCTTCCCAAATGACTCTAGCTTCTGTCAAGTTGACATAAAAGTAGGCAGCGTGGCAGGCTTGGGTTCCAGGCCGAATCCTTCCTGCCCCACTCACTCTCCCATGTCTAGCCTTCCTGTGGGGGGGGGAGGCACCTGTCACATTCCGTCCCCTCCAGCCAGCCACTGGCCTTCAAGTTGAGCCTAGATGTAAATGTTTGAGCTTTGAAGTCAGCTGCTCATGTGTAAACCTCAGCCCTGCACGGTGACCCTGGACGGGCTTTTTAATCATGATGAGCCTGAGGCTCGAGCACTGATTAACTGGCAATGGGTTATGGGAGGCCTCAACAGCATGGGCCTGGTGCATGGTGGGCACTGTACAGCACAGTGTCTAGTCAGGACTTGTGAAACACGTGTGTGCACCCCCTAGGCACTACTATTCCTTTACACACTCAGCAGAAAGCTGCCTTATCCAACTCTACTGCCACATCCAGTTGATATTCATGCTCAGTCCCAAATATTTCCCAAAGAATTCCTAAATTACCCTGTCCTTTCAATAACCACCTGGTGGCCTCTCTTATTTCCACTCTTATCAACGACCCCTGGTCTCCATGGCAGATAGCATTGTCATTAGGCTTACGGCACTCCGCAGTTCCCATGACCTCCGAGTTTCTCACACTGTCAGTCTAGATTCCTGCCCAGTTCTCTAGCATTGCTAGCCACCCTCAAACACAATCTGCTCACTCTCGGGACACAGGCGTTAGAGCTCTTAACTGTGCCAAAAATATCTCCCTCATATTTTCCTTCACAGGGGCTACCTCCTCTTGCTTGTCCACTGGGTCTGAGCTCAAATGTCATTTCCTCAGGAGAGTCTTCCCCAGCCATTGTGTGTCCCCTCCACTGCTCACGGTTATCATTGTCAATGCACTGGCCATTATCTAACACCAGGCTGTTCTGTTTCTTGGTCCCTAGTATCCCATCACTTGCTGAATACACAACAGAGCTGGAGGAGCCTCTGTGTCTTTTCACCCGGCATGCCATAGGTGCTCAGTAAAGGCTCGTGAAGAAACTGTTAAGTGAATGGATTCATATGTGTGCCCTACAGGTCAGGGTGTGTCACTGCACATTCCACAGCCAGCCATCAACGCCACTGTCCAAGACGATATCCTGCTGTCCGTGGACTACTCCTGCCATGGGGTGCCCACTATTGAGTGGAAGTACACATCCATCTGGGGTGTACAGAAGATTGTGGAGTGGAAAGCAGGGACCCCAGCCAACGTCTCCCAAAGCCACAGAGACAGAGTCTGCACCTTTGACAATGGCTCCATCCAGCTCTTCAGTGTGGGTGTGAGGGATTCTGGCTACTATGTCATCACTGTCACAGAGCACCCAGGGAGCAGCCAGTCTGGCACCATTGTGCTGCATGTGTCTGGTAAGAGAGGTGCCTGCACCACAGGCACGGGTTGGAGGGGGATGACTCTAGTGTTAAGAGAGACCTTGCCTTCCCTCCTGTCCCACCCAGAGATCCTCTACGAAGACCTCCACTTTGTTGCTGTCTTCTTCACTCTGCTCGCCGCGGTGGCTGTGGTGCTAATCAGCCTCATGTGGGTTTGCAATCAGTGTGCATACAAGTTCCAAAGGAGGAGGAGATACGAACTCAAAGGTCATGCGCTGGGCCTTGTGGTAATCCCGTCATGCTTCTGAGGCTAGAGGTGGCACCCGTTACCTCATTCACACTTAGAAACTACTGTGTGGCAGGTTTTCAACCTTTTGTCGCGCGCGCGCGCGCGTGTGTGTGTGTGTGTGTGTGTGTGTAAGTCAGAACTCATTAGGTGTCTTCAAGCACACTCCACCCCTTACTTTTGAGGCAGAGTTTCTCTCTGATAGGCTAGACTGGCTGACCAAGAGTTCCTGGAATCTGCCTGTCTCCCTAAACACTGAGATTGCAGATACGAGCCCCATAATTCTTACATGGGTTCTGGGGCTCCAAATCCAGGTCTTTATGATTGTGCTTGTTACCAAATGAACCACCTCCTCAACCCCTTGACTTGTCTTTTGCTTTGCAGAAAGCACCACTGAGGAGATTGAGATGAAAGATATTGAATGTTAGCCAAGACTGTGCCCAAATACATTGCTACCTCAAGAGAAAAACAGTATTTTTCAGTCGAAGGAACAAACCAAGCCAGTCCTTGCTGTAGCCTCTCGAAACCTGGGCCCGCACCCCTTTACTGATGAGACAGCTGGAAGATGAGAAAGCTGTGTGGCGCTGAGGATGATGGCTTCCTTAAACAAGCCAGTTCCAGGACTTGCATGCAGTTCAAGGAAAGTTTAACTGAGGCTTTCCACCAGGAACTGTGGCTTCAGGGTCATTCTCACCCCTAACACAGGCAGGCACCAGCTGCCACTTACAGTACAGGCTACGGTCCCACACTGGCCTGCTGGAGACGTCCCCATCTCCAGGGCAGCGTATCTACAGAGGGGCTGACGTGCAGCTAGCATCGGGACATGCAGTCTGTTCCTTTGTGCTCCCGTCTGATCTGCAAAGTGTGGCACCCTCCATCTCCCTGTCTTACATCCCATAAGTGCTGCTGTGGAGACATGAGCAAGCCTGAGGCTCGGAGGGAGACGGTCTGATGAGGTGGTGAACTGCTCCTCAGGGAGAGCAGCTGAGTGCACTGACGGACCAGCTCTGAACGCAGGGAGCAGAAGTCACTCTCATCCTTCCTCATCCAAAATTAACTGAGTAGCTTAAACTGGGCTGGTATGAGAAAAACATGGCTTAAGTTGGCCAGGAGCAGCTGGATGGGTGGCACAACAGGGAAAATCTGTAAGGCTTCATTCATCTTCATCCTGTTTGGTCACCAACACTTCAAGTCTCCAGTCATATCCTGGGCTGAGGGGCATGTGACCTTCACCTACCTCAAATGGCATCAGGAGAAGCCAGCATTAGTTTATATCTCTAGGAGTGATTAAGAAGAGCATGAGAATTCTTTTTTTTTTTTTTTTTTAATTTTTTATTTTTTTGAGAATTCTTTAAGGATCTGGAAAGCTATAAGGGAAAGTGCAATCACCATTGCATAGCAAAGGTTAAAATGCTCTGGGATGGGGCTAGAGAGAGGGCTCAGCAGCTGAGAGCCCTTGCTGCTCCTGCAGAGGAACAAAACACAATTCTAAGCACTCACATGGTGGCTCATAACCTTCTCCAATTTCAGGGAATCTGATGCCCTCTTCTGGCCTCCATAGGCACTGCATGCACGAGGTGCACACACATACATGAAGACAGTGCTCATGCACATTAAATAAAAATTTTAAAATTAACCTAAAAGTTTTTTTTTTTTTTTTTTCCCCAATGACCTGGGTTATAGGGGCTCCAGCTGAACTTGGAGGTTGGGTCTCAGTTGGCCTTGGCTTTCAAACTCTCAGGTTGTTGTCATATGTTTACCTGAATGGGTCTTCTTCCCAGCTAAGCTCTGGCAGCAAGCATTCCCTCCCTTCTTGCTTCTTATGCACATCTGCATATCAAAGTTACCACTCCAGCTATGATGGAAGCTGAGGTGTGTAGGGCTTTGGCTGCAGATTCATGCACACAAAGGTAAAAGTGTGCTAGAACATTTCTTTTTCCTCCTTCCTTTCAGGCCCCCAATGCCTGTATCTTTTCTTCTTCCCATGTGGTAGGTAAGGAGTTGTTGCTAAAATTCCTTTCCTTGGGGGAAATGTAAACATTGGCTGCCTCTTCTCCTCAGGTCCCAACAACAAAGCAAGGTGCAATTCCACCAAAGTTCACCCAGGAGCAGATGCATTTATTGGGTTTCTTACAGAGCACTGGGTGAAGAGATAGAGGCAGGACATAGGTGACTTTAAAACGAAGGAAGGTCTGCTTTGATGGAGCACCTCCTTTTCCTCCCCACCTATGTGCTCTAGCCTCTCCCTGCAAGACCACATTCAACAGGGCAGGACTGCATACATCTGACTGGAAGAGATGATTGGATACTCAGGTGAAGGGTTCAGGAATCTCCCTGTCCCTTCCTTTGATGAGAAAAGTAGGCAGTCAACAGGCCCAGCAGAACTCGTGAAGATGGAGGAAGAGTCCCATCCTACAGGCGTTACCTGAGAAGTCACTTGGAAGCCTTTCCTTAAAGTCCAGAGCTTGAGGATGAGGTCTCAGGGTTTGTTCAGACAGGAGTTTGCAGCAGGCTAGACAGGGCTCAGGTGGCGCCTGACTCGAGAGGCACTCATCCTTGCCACTTCCTTTGTGCTCGTACAGACGCCCACACCTGTGGCCCCCTTTCCCAGCAGCAGTCTGAGGAATGAGGCACAGAGCAGGGCAATTTCCACCTATGCCAGGAAGCAGCAGGGTGAGGACTGCTGGTGACAGGAAACAAGGGTACATACCTCTCAGAAGCCTTAGGTGCTGTGGGAGCCTGTGCTGCTCTTCAGCTGGGAATTGGAGGAAAAGAGGGAAATGGAGCTGGATCCCAAGGAGGCTTCAACTGGCAAACCTGTCTGCAAATCACATTGTCCTGGGAGAATCCAGTGGAGTCATTTTCTCTACTGCCCTATTTGTAAAGGGGCTTTCCTGTGCTCTTCTCAAGCTGCCCTGTTTTTTAAATTCTAGGGCCTGAAGTTTTGTTTGGTTTGCTTTTAAGACAATAGAGAATTACCAGTATAATGTTAGACAATAAGTTGTTTCAGACACTGTAAAAAGTGAATGAAAAGGAAGTTCTGAAAATAAAGTCCACTTTCATCAAGAAGGCCTGAGAGGGCTCGATGGTTAAGAGCACTGGTCATTCCTCCTGAAGACCCAGGTTTGATTCTAGCTCACAACTCTAATTCCAGTTCCAGGGGATCGGATGCCTTTGTCTGGTTTCCTTGAGCACCAGGCACACATGTGGTACAGCAAACATGTGCATAAAATAGTAAATGATTTAAGAATAAAAATAAAAAAAGAAGTGAAAGGCTGTGGGTGAAGTTTCCAGCTAGTATTGAACACACAGAACTGGCAAATGGCCAGGGGTCAGATATATGTTTTAAATGACAACAGAGCTTAACACATTGATTCTGTCAACATAGTCTCACAGCCTTAGAAAAACAAAACCTGGTCTATTGTAGCCAGAAGACTAAAATTCTGGGTGCTTCCAGAATTTTAACTAATGCTAGAGTCCTTGCTCCCTCTGGAAAGGGTGGAGACTAGGAGACTGTCATTCCACACACTTCAACAGTACATACCTTGCCCTGATGAATACCTGAGTGTGTCTTCTCAGAGTATGAACTGAGATCCAGTGGTGCATGCCATGCTCGTGTTGCACTTTCTGGTATTAAGAGCTGAAATAAAACCCCAGTTGCTCCAGGCCCACAATGATGGTAACTGTTCAAGACCATCTCAGACATTACAGAAGCAACACCACATCGAGAACAGACACAATGAGGTAAGGCTGCCAGGATATCTTGGCCAGGGCAAGAATATGGAGACAAGGCTGAGAAGGACATCATTCAGAAGGGCTCGAGGAATGTAAGCATGGACAGAGACACTGGCAGGTAGAGTGTCAAGGAATGAACAGGAAACCAAACATGATGGGGTGATGTCTTAGGGTTTTATTGCTGTGAAGAGAAAACAAGACCACAGCAACTCTTACAAAGCAAAACATTTAATTGGGGCTGGCTTATAGTTTCAGAGGTTCAGTCCATTAATGTCATGGTGGAAACATGGATGCATGCAGGCAGATGTGGTGGTGATAATGGAGCTGAGAGTTCTAAATCTTGATCCACAGGCAACAACAAGAGACTGCACCACACCGGGTGTTGCTTGAGCATCTGAGACCGCAAAGCCCATCCCCAAACCGATACACTTCCTCCAGCAAGGCCACCTTGTGCCACTCCCTATGGGTCTAGGGGGGGCAATTATATTCAAGGCACCATAGGTGGCCACCAGGAATGTGTCTCAGATACAGTTGCCTTGACAGCCGTGGTGGGTACTGGGTACTCTTTCCTCCAGCTGTCACCAGATTTCTGTATTGGAATTAGCTTATTGTGCTGTTTCCAGACATCAGACACCTCTGGAGTTAATTGAGAAACCACTGTTACCTCGACTACACATCAACCTCCACTCAGAAGGGTGGACTGCCCCTGTGTGCGTCTCCATGTGACCAGCAATTTCAGCTGCCAGTTTTCAAGGACATCAGTTGCTGGAGTCATGATTTCTCCTGCCTTTCAAGAATCTCTAATAGCAAAAATAATGCTTCTTTAAAAGTCAAAAGATATGTAAGTCCCCAATATAATTAAAGTTCTCCCTCTTCAACTTCATCTCTCAGAGGGAACAGTATCTTTCTAGACACATACAACATAAACAAACATGTCTATATGTTACAGTACACATTTCAACAATCACACCCACCCACCCTTTTTCTCTGTAGTTCTGGAGATTAGACCTGGGCCCCAAGCATGCTAGGCAAGCACTCTCCCACTGAGCTGCATCCCAGCCCCAAACCTGACCTCATATACATTGCGTGTCTTTCCGGATGTCTTGGCATTACTTCATTTCATGTTTCTCTAATCTTAAATTTCACTCTTTCCCCCTTGCAAAACATAATCCATACCATGGATACATTTTACTAAAACTTTTTATTTATTTATTTATTTAATTTTGAAACTGGGCTCTCCCTATGTAGCTCCTGATGGCCTGGAACTCCCAAGTGTTGGAATTAAAGGTTTACAATACACCATGCAAAACCAAAAATCTTAGGTCAACTTTCTATTACCTCAGATTACTTCCATCAACCAACGCTGTGTAGTGTGTACATGTAAACGTGCAGGCATGTGTACATGCACATGTACACATGGAGACACAGATGCTATCTTTCTCGGTGGCTCTCCAATCTACAGGATGAGGTAGAACTGGCTCTGGGGACCCCATCTCTGCCACAGGAACCTGGGACTTTAGACAGACCATTACACCCATCTAGCACTTACACAGATGCCGGGATCCAAACTCACACCTGCACATCAAGTGCTTCACTGAGGCCATCACCCCAACCTGGCTCCCCACTGATGATGCCTTGACTAACACCTTCGGGGAATTTTAGTGTTTTATAATGAGAAGGGGTTCCAGAGAAAGCTTGTGAAACTGAGTACTAGGGTGAGAGAGGACACTGACAATGTGGGATGAATTAATACATCTACCTTAGATTTGGTTTTACAGTACACACAAGGGAAGGCTAAATCCCACTAGTGTAACAGACCCAGGTATACCTGCAAATATTTTTTCTTCAGGAGCCTCATATTTTGCCTGCTTTAGGCTCTTTTTCCTGGCTAAACAAAGTAGACTTATTAAATAATTCAGTTTCCTCATTTTATTCCTCAACAACAGTTTAGTTACAAATTCGAGTGTCTAACAAGGGATAAAATTCCCAAGGGACTCACTGCTGCGAGAGCCTTGCTGCAAGGTATGGAGAAAAGGCTATGAGCAGACTGGCTATGTTCTGCCACTCCTTGACATACTCACTATATTTAGTTACTATCAGGGTTCTCAGTTCATATGTCACTTTTTTTTTTCTTTCTTTCCTGAAACAGGGTCTCATGGAGATCAGGCTGACCTTGAACTCCTAATCTTCCTGTCTTCAACTCCCTAGTCCTGGGTATGTGTCATCACATTTGGCATGTCTCCTTTATATCTCAGACTTAACTTGTCAAATCTCAAGTAGAGTGCAGTCAGCTCTATGGAAGTTTCTATACAGCCTAAGACTTAGTCACTACTAACAGGGAAACAAAGACTGTATCATGGTAGGTTTTTTGGTTTCTGGACAAAGGAGGCAGGATAGTGGTATCCAAATACCCTGAAGGTGAAGAACATCCAAACCTGGCATGTCTAGAATCATAACATTTCAGAGGCTGAGGTAGAATTTTCTCAAGTTCAAGGGCAACCTTTTACAGAGTAAGACGTCTTAAAACACAAAGCAAAAATCCAAGGGGCAAACTCTGATGACCCCTTTCCTCCGAGGGAATCAAAGGCTAATGTGAAACAGGAAGCATCCAGAGCAGGGGCAGCATGTCTTGAGGGGAGTGAGGCACATAAGTAGGAAAACAGACTAAGGAACAGCAAGCTCTAGACCCCACCTGCCTTCCTCTGTTCCTGTTGACAAGGTGGGTAAGAGTATGGCTAAACAGCACTTCCCATCCCAAACACCCCAAGAGCCCCGCTACTCGGGAAGACTGTTCCTGTGGGTGAGCTTGGAGAACCTCAGAGAACAAGGCTGGTGTGCTCAGTTAATCTGTGCTGTAAGATGTTCTTAGCTGGTTTTTAAAGAAACAAAAGTGACACAGGTCATATGGGCTACAAGAAATTCACAAAATACTTGGAGATTCTCAAACTCAAAGTTTATGTTAATATCAAAGATGGAATTCTTTATTTTAAAAAGCAAAGTCAAATCCTTAAGTTAATAATGTTTTCTTTCAGGTTAGCTGTATAAAAAAATGTACTATTTTACATCTCCCCATGGTGCATACTACAACTGTACATAAATGTTTCCATTCCAAAGCTCTCGTCACTTATAAAGTGAGAGAATTCAAGCTGCTAGGTAAACACTTAACTTTTAAGCAGGGCTCCTGTGGAGGGCTGGAGCAGCGGTGCACATGAGCCAGCGCTCAGGACTTATATGGAAGGCATCTCTCCCTTGTGCTTGTAACTCATCTGCAAACATGCAAGTCAATGCTTCTGAAACTTGTTCTGGAGAAAATCACAGCAGACAGGGGCTCAGGGCAGACATAAGCAGCTCCATTTTATAAACGAAGTTACGGCCCTCCATCTTGTTCCACTGAACCTCCTTGAATGGTCCGCGGAGATGACTCCACTTGCTGTCTTGTAAAACATCACTTTTTGGAAGATCTTTGCACTGGTTACGGGGAAACTGAACCATAATCTTGCTGCCACTCTCAGGTCCATTCCGAACTAATGAGGAAACCAAATGTCAGTATAGTCACTTTGCAACTTAGAAAGTGATGGAAAACCCTGGTCAATTATCGTACACAATCTCATAAACAAGTGTTTCAAAGGTCATGGTGGTGCACATCCCTAACCCTAGCACCTGGGAGGTGCAGTCTGCATGATCAGGCGCTCAAGACCAGTTTTGCCTACATAAGTTCAAGGACAGTATTTCACTTCCAAAATACTAATCTTATTTATTAATTTCTACACATATGTGTGTATGTATGAATACATGTGTGTATGCATGAGTGAAAGTCACAAGACAACTTCCGATTGTTCTATCTGAAAACCATGTGGGGCATGATATCAAGCTCAAGTCATCAGGCTTGGAGGCATTGTGCCGTTTGCTGCTAAAACATCTTGTCACACCTCCAAATGCTAAAGTTTTGCACACACTCTAAGATGATCTAAATATTTCTGAATTATTTATTATCCTATAAAAATCAGGCAAGATGTGCCAGGTGTGTTGACTTATGCTGGCAAGCTAAACCCTCATTAGCTGACACAGGAGGGCCGAGGCTGTCCTGGTCACAAAGCAAGTTCAACAGCAGTCTCAGCTACAGAATTTGAAGACAGAATAAAATGCACATAAGACCTGGTCTCTCCCATATAGATGGACAGAAGATAGAAGATAGACAGAAAGATAGATAGGTGGGTAGGTGGGTGGGTGGATGGAATAAGTCTTGGTTTTAATGAAGTTTTAACTGATGTAGGTAAGATTTAAAAAATGGCTTTTTGAACTTACCAATATTTGTAGTTGTAAGAACAGAAAGCTTGCTTATTAAGTTCATATACATGTGAGAGCGCACACACACACACACACGAATACTATCCTGTCTTGAGTAACAAATAATGCCAGATAACAGCAGTGTAAACATGTTACCTCATTATAGAGATAAATGGCTTCTACCCACGGTTAGTTATTAAAGCAGAATGTTAAGAGTTAGCTCCAAGTGGAGCAGTGGAAAGTACCTGAAATAGCATAGTCACCGCTTGGGGAGGCCACTGTGATGGCGGAGGCATTGCCAATGCTCTCTATGGGCCCGAGTCCTACGTGATTACTGAAGCTGAGGACCTGCCAGCCCATAACCTTGGCAAGCTGCTGAACTGCGTGCACCTGGTGCTGGGACATCTGTGAATGAGAAGATGTGACTGAATCGCAGGCACACTTTGGTGATCTGATGTAATCACAAGCTTGTTAAGGAATTCTGTGTGACATGACTACTAGAGAGGAGGGTAGATCCTCACTTCCACTGCAAAAGCAGTGGCTGCCTGGTACTGTCTGTGTCTACCAGCAGCTTAAGTGCAGACTCAGGCTCTGTGCCTGCCCCATGGACTTTCCTCTCTGGATCAATGAATGTGTAACATCAGAAGTTGCAGTGCCTCAAGCATCTCCCATTTGCCCGTCAAACAAAGTATCACCTTGCTCTGTGTTGGGGAGGTGTCACATTAGCTTACTATTTTCTCTGGCTTCAGGGAACAGCATCTAAGCTGGGGGCTACCCAATGCAGCCAGCAGAAGGGTAAGGAAGAGTGGGTCAGGTCTTGTCCTGGTACTTGTTCCTGTAAGACTGGCTAGGCCAGTTGGATCTCGTGACAAAAAGCTGCTCATCTGGTTAAGTCTCTTGTTCTACATTATAGCCCTCAAGGCCAGAGGACTACTGATCTCAATCACTCAGTGACTGTTGGATCTCCCACGCCCACAGGGTCACCTGACCCTTAGTAAGCAGCATCCCGCATTTCTTCATTCTTACCCTGGTGGAAGGCACTCTGCCACCAACAGTAAAGGCAGCAGTACTAGTGCCGCAATGCTACCATTCCCTGCTTTCTCTGGGCCCTGTCTACTTGCAGACCTTGGTCTCCAAACATGCCATTCTCTCTAGACACTGCAACACCTTTGTCAGATAATCAAACCCACTTAGGATGTAACGGGCAGGGGGCTAAGGCAGCTGCGTCCCTCACAGATGCACCTGATTACCTGGCATCAAAGAGGCAAATCCTCTATGAGAGTACCGCACCTGGAGGGAAGTATTAGCATATTTTTTCTTAATTTGTGTGAATAATCATTATTTTACATTATCATAAAAAGCCTCCCTTTTCTGCCACAATTCATCACTTTACTATATAATCCCAACTCTAAGGTGGCGAACTACTGCTCTTCTTGCACTACAGTGTCTGTGGAACAGGGACTAGAACCCAGTACTTTACATAGTGTTCTTTCACATGAGCAGTCCTTTCCAGGGCCAAAGACTGAAACACTGCCCTTGTTATTATAGATAATGGCTGCTGTGGTCTGCAGCTACCTTCCTCTCTTTGGTTCCCTTGGGCTAATACCTCTTCACTCCTGGACAGGGTCTTGTACCCTGACAATTTTGAGAAACAGAAACCCTGCTGGCTTCAGAACTGATCCTTCACTGCAGCATAAAGTGAGTACAAATAAAGTCAGATCATGACCCAAAAGTAAGTACTGGAAATAAGTGACAGGGAGGAAAATGGTTTTCTCCTTCTATAACCACTGTGCCTACTGCTTGTTCAACTTGTTCCTTAAGCAATTAATGAACCTAGGGACTTGAGGCTTGAGATGTGGCCACACAGGTGCTGCACACCTGCAATGCCAGCAACCAGGAGGAGAAGTAGGGGGACCACTGGGCTGCACAACTCATTCCAGGCTAGGCTGAGCTACACTGAAAAATATCTTAAAGAAACAAAACAAAACTCCAAGCAAAAGCACAATGTGCGACATACCTGGGACAGGAGGAAGTCCTGCAGCTCCTGCTCCTGATGAGATAAGGTGATCACCCGCCCATCTCTGTGCACAACTCGCACCTGCTCCACACCAATGTTCAACTGTAGCTGGATGGACCTGCAGACACATGCCTTGTCTGTATAACCCCAAGGAGCTCTACATCATGCTAACAGCACAAACAAAAATGCACCCATTTTGACAATCTAAACTAACTTTTATGTTACAGGGAGGAGGGAGAAGGATGGTTTCTTAGCACCCACCAAATGAAATTCAAGGCAGACTTCCCCAGACTGCACAGGGAACCTGTTCCATGGCAGGCTAGTAAGATGATTGTCTTTTCTTGGATTGTCATAGAATGATACCCACACAGCAGAACCTCCCAATTCCCAAGTGGCAAGATATGTGGGAGTGGCCCTGACTTTTTTTTCTTTTTATTATTATTATTATTAATTACACTTTATTTACTTTGTATGTCCCCTGTAGTTCCCTCCCTCCTCCCCTCCCAATCTCCCCTTCCTCTTCTTCCTCCACGAATGCCCCTTCCCAAGTCCACTGGTAGGGGAGCTCTTCCTTTCCTTCTGATCCTAGTCTGTTAGGTCTCATCAGGAGTGGCTGCATTGTCTTCCTCTGTGGCCTGGTAAGGCTGCTTCCCCCTCAGTGGGAGGTGATCAAAGAGCAGGCCAATCAGTTCATGTCAGAGACAGTCCCTGTTCCCATTACTATGGAACCCACTAGGAGACTGAACTGTCATGGGCTACATCTGTCCAGGGGTTCTGGGTTATCTCCATCCATGCTACTTGGTTGGAGTATCAGTCTCAGGGAAGACCCCTGTGCTCAGATTTTTATGAGGTCAGTAAGGGCTCTTGCATCTGATGATCTGAGTTCAATCCCAGGTACCCACATGGTAGGAGAAAAACTACTTCTATAAATTGCTCTCTATATCCCTATATCCCCATACATGAATGTCAAGCCCCAAAATAAGAAAACAAATGTAAAACCCACACCCCTCAGTTCCTTTACATCACATACTTTTACTTTCTGTGTTTGACTTATGCCCGCTATGATTATTCATTAAATCTGGCACACTGAAAATTAGTACTGCACGAAGATCTTCTGCTCCTCCTTCATAAGGGAATGACTTTGAATGTCACAGTGCTTTGTTCGTGTAGCCAGTTTGCTTTGTCTTAAAGAATCGAAGCACTTGCAGAGCCTGGAAAGGCAAGGCTAGGGCTCTCAGACCAAGGCTGGAAGGACACAAATGCTCAAACACAGGGTGGTACAGCTGTACCATTTTACTGCAGTTTTTAAAGGCAAGCTTTATAAAACCCAGTCTGGCCTTGACCTCAGTGCAATCTTCCTGCCTCTACCTCCCAAACTCTGGGATTACAGTTGTGTACTACCACACCCAGTTTTATTATAAGGTGTTTGGAATCAAACCCAGAACACATCTTTTCGTTGCAATGTGGGAATGGAACCCAGAGCCTTACATGCAAGGGCCTTGCCAAGCAAGCATTCCGAGACATACACCTTGCCCAAGCATCTGCCTAAGAATGCTAGGACAAGGATGCTGCTGCTATTTCACAGACACACAATGGTCAACCTGGTTCAGAGGCAAAAATCATCAACTAACGGATCAGAACCAAGGACAATAGCAGGTCAGGGGAGACTACAAACTCAGACTACCCTGAGCAGGCTGAGTGCCGGCTTGGCTAGCCATCTCCTCACACAATAGACCTGCATAGTTTCTAGACAAGAGCAGATGTAGGCTTGGTAAGTGTGTTAGCAAGTGAAGTAGCTTTCTGCTCAATGTGGGCTTCATTTGTCATTCTAAAATCTAGGCATGTTTGACTCATAGCCCAAAGGCTGCCATGTGGCCAAAGAGAGCTATGAATGTGGCCCAACACAAAACTATAAACATGATATTTTCTGTAGTTTTAAGGAGATTTGTAATCAAGGCTTGGTGGCACGCGCCTTTAATCTCAACACTCAGGAAAGCAAAGGCAGGTGGATCTCTGTGAGCTCTGAGTTTGAGGCAGCCTGGTCAGCAAAGGCTACAGAGAAACCTTGTATCAAAGATAAAAAAAAAAAAAAAAAAGTGTGTCAGAAGAGATTCTAAGATTCCTTGGAGCTGGAGTTACAGGCAGTTGTAAGCCACCTGATGTGGGTGCTAGGAACTATCCTCTGCAACACTATAAACTATGTAGCCATCTTTCCAGCCTCTTACCTCTTGTTTTTGCAAACACTTTACAGAAACTCCATGGCACCCTAGCAAACAAAAAACCCCAGCTTTATAGAGTCCCTTGGAAACAGATACAACCAACACCCTTAGAAGCTATCTGCGCAACTTACTGGTAAGACTTACTTGCATATTTGTTCATAACCTTGAGATGTGATTAAAACTTTTACACTAGACTCATAAACATCATTGATGTTTGACCAGTGGGCCTGGATCTGGGGATCTTCAATGCGACTTGCCAAGCTGTCAATGGTTGCAGCAGTTCTTTAAAAAAAAAAAAAAAATTAAAAATTATCATATAAAATTAAAGGATTTAAATTATATACAAATTTTACAAAAATTATCTAATTTTGCCTGCTCTTTTATCATATCACCATCTGAAAGGTGACAATTCTAGAGGTGAGCTGGTTCTGGAGTTCTTGAACACACACTGCTTTGCTGGTCTACGCTTTGCAGCACAACACACACTCATCCCACCTATCATTACCCTGTTCCACTGGTTCTGTTATAACTGCATTCACCTTGCCCTGCTCACGAAAGCAGGGCCACAGGTAGTAAGACACTTCCCAGGGACTAATCTGACAAGCACCATTCTCAGATTCAGTGCCTGATCTTTGGTAACAAGTGACTCGAGACATACCCAAACCTCTATTTCTAGGGGAGTTAAAATCATCACCAACGCTAACTAGAGCCTTGAGCACAATCCAAACACCACCCATCAAAAAAGTCAGCAATGATCACTACACATAGGATCTAAAACTGTGCACAGTCAAGAAATTTTTCATTTATTCTCCCTAACAGCCCTGTGTGTTTGGCAGGCAGTAGCTTTATTTTTTGTTTGGTTGATTTGGTTTATTTATTTTTGCTTTGAAACAGTCTATCCCTCTGGCCTGGAATCTTGGTATACATAGCAAATTCCAGAAGCGCTACACACTGACAGGTGTAAAACTTTATCATTCCATTAATGATCCTCTGGTGTGGCAGCATATATACATAGTGTTCTGACTACACATTTTGCAGGAGTCCATTATTTCTATGAATGGGTGTTGGGGGATACAACACTTTCTAGCTTTTCTGTTTCTGAGATATACTTATTGTTTGAGATCAGTAATGGTTCTAAAGTTTCTTTTTTCTGTATCACATATTTCAAAGAATATTGAACTTTATGGTCACTGAAGAAATTTAGGCCTAACAATATATTCACATTAACACCATTTATCACTGAAATCAAT
Organism: Psammomys obesus; assembly: GCF_907164565.1. Classification (NCBI taxonomy): domain Eukaryota; kingdom Metazoa; phylum Chordata; class Mammalia; order Rodentia; family Muridae; genus Psammomys; species Psammomys obesus. Next base: position 11,585,449 of record NW_026592732.1, read on the forward strand.
AAATGAAAGTGGTATCTCACTGACACAATAATTTAGTGTTTCTAAGATACTTCTGCATGTGTTACTTCATTTATCTCAAGACTAGGCTTTTATATATACTCATAGTGAACCAGGAAACACAGGCCATAAATACTATTAAGCCGATACTTAACCCATCTCCCACTCTAAATCCCCCTTTCTTCCACTGCATCACAGTACTCTAAAAACTCAGTTTACTGAAAGCTGAAGGATACAAGTTTCTATTTTTGCTGGGACCATTAGCAAATGTTTTAATAAACCATTGCAAAGAATGGAATCTGTCTCTAGGAGGAGACAGGCCCTTGTCTCTTTCCTGAAAGATTAATCCATTGGGGCAGGTCAGGAGCTAGGTAGTCAACCACCCTAAGAAGGCAGGTTTACCTTAAGACAATGTATGCTTTTTCTTTACCACAATTTCTTCACCCTGGTACAGTACCCAGGAGCCACAAAAAAGTCTAAGCTTCAGCTAGGTCTACCCCTCTTTTTCAGGCTTGACTCAGAAAAATGTAACTATTTTTCTTCTGTCTCCTTTTCCCACCAGGGAAGAGCCTGGGTGTACTTTTAGCTCCCTAACAACCACTCCGGGTTTCTCTGCTCTTTAGCTAAAGCTCTGACCTCTCACTACCTCAACTCAAGCTGCACACCTTTGTTCCTTCTCTTCTCCCCTCCTCTTCTTCCTTCCAGGCAGCTGGGAGACTTACAGCTTGCCTGCCCTGGGGTTTCCCTTTTAAACTCTAACAAACTGTTTTAATCATAAGAGGGGACCCCAATTTCCAGGTACCAGTAGATGGCTCTGCTGGGACCCCTCAATATTTCTGGTACTTTTTTCCTGCTATTTAATAACTTCTTTAAAAATCATTCATTCATTCATTCATTCATTTAATGTGTTGGTGTTTTGCCTGCATGTGTATCTGTGCGAGGGTGTCAGATCCTCTAGAATTAGAATTACACAGTTGTGAACTGTCATGTGGGTGCTGGGAAATGAACCCGGGTCTTCTGGAAGAGCAACCAGTGCTCTTAACCACTTAGCCATCTCTCCAGCCCTCCTGTCATTTAACACTTTAGTCAGCAGAAAAAATAAGCCTGTTCTTGCACCTCTAGATAGCATCACCATGACAAGTGGTAAGAAAACACTGAAAATCAAGATATCCACCAGCAAAATCAAAAGTTCTGTAACAATGCTACAGAACTTTCAACGCAAGATTATCAAGGAGAAACAGAACTCATCAGCTATCAGTAATGAAAGAGAAGGCAGATGTTAACACCAACCAAGATGCACTTCTCTCTCATCACACCTAGCTACTCTTCAAATACATGTGCCCAAAAAATGGACAATAAAGCTGGGCGTGTACACAGTTTTAATATCAAAGGCAGTCACTGACAGGTGCATCATCAGTTCAAAACCAGGGCTATACAGTGACCCTTCTCAAAACAAAAAAACACAGGCATGGCATGGGGGCGCACGCCTTTAATCCCAGTACTCTGGAGGCAGAGGCAGGCAGACTTCAGCCTGCTCTACAGAGTCATTTCAGGATAGCCAGGGCTACACAGAGAGAAACTCTATCTCAAAAAAACAAAAGACAGGCCCTTTTGGGCTAATACAGCCTTGGCCAGAACCGTAGCTCTTACCTTTAGCTGTGTAGCCTTGAGCAAACTGAGTTACCTAAGCCTCAACCAGCTCATCAGTAAAAAATGGCTTTAATGCTATTTGCCCAAGTAATGATTAAGTCAATACCGAGGAATAAGGGCCTCAAGAATAGGTTTCCAAATAAAACACACAGCCAGAGGAAAAGTTGTTTTCCTGGCTATTAATCAGCTGTCTGCACTGGTTTCGGGTAGTGTTAAAAACAGACAGGCAGCAGGATCTGCAGCCCCTCATCCTCCTTCCCCTACCCACAATGGAAAGGACCCAGTCTGTCACCATAATTTTAGTTCCAGCCACTTCCTGCTTACATGCACCCAAAATTAACATAAAGAGGACAGGAAGAAGCCTCAATTTCACAGAAAAACAGTAACTTTCTTCATCCTTACCTGCTTCTCAGAAAAATATGCTTTGCTTGTTTAATTATTTTTTCTAGGAGTCCTTCTGTGGACTGTATTGAATTAATTTCATTTTTATCAAAAGCTTGAGGACCTGAAAGTCTCATTCTCTTGTGACCAAAGGGAGCACTTGCTGGGTGAGGCATCACGATGGAACTCAAGGTCTGTTTATGAAACTGACAAAAAATAAATAAATAAATAAATAAATAGGCCAATTTTAATAACACCTACATACTAAACAAACATGCCAAAATGTTTAATCAAAGCTTGGCTCAAATTTTTGGAAATAATGAAAGTAATAAATAAAAAGCAATCTTGCCAGATAAAGTAGCAATTTCAGGAGGTAGCCTGGTCTATATAGGTATTACAGGTCAGCCAGAGCTACATAGTGAGATCTTGTCCCCTAATCATCATCATCAATCATTATCATGGTTGCCTTGATACAAAGATAAATGTACTGAGTGGCCAACGGCATTATTCAAGTCTGCAAAGAGGAGGGCTCCCTTGAACTGTAATTTTTGTTTTGAAGTTTTAAAATACAAAGCGTTCTTTGCCAGGTGGTGGCAGTGCACACCTTTAATCCCAGCACTCAGGAGGCAGAGGCAGGCAGATCTTTGGGATTTTTAGGTCAGCCTGGTCTACAGAACAAGTTCCAGGACAGCCATGGAACCAAACCAACAAACAAAACCCAGTGTTCTTCATTAAGTCTCATCAACTGTCCTAGACTGCCTGCCAGAACCCCAAGAAACATGTAATACTATAATTGAACTGAGAGCCTCACCCATGCTAAGCAAGTGTTCAACTCTGAGGGAAATCCTCAGTCTGAAAACCATTTAAAAACACTGGCTTTTATACCATTATGAACAACTGAACTCCATTTTGGGAGTTGGAGGTGGGGTTGCGGGTATGGGAGGCTGGAAGTATATATTCTAATACTTCTATGAAGTCTCAAAACAGGATGTTTCTGTGAGCTCAGGTCTCCTACCCAGAGCTACCCTACTCTGTATGGTGGCATGTGCTTCCCACTGTAACTTGATGTTTATCCCTAGCGCCAAGACTGTGTACTTATTATTTCTGAATCTCTGGCACACAGCAGGCTCTTTCACCCCAGGCAGAGAGCAAGTTACTTGGTGGAGGGGAGGTCTGTGCACTGCGCAGCTGTGCTCACACTGCACAGCCTCACTAAGTTGTTACCTCTCTGATCATTAGGTGCAAGTTGTGCTCCAGGACGTAGAGGTGGTCCTCCTGACCTGGCTTCTCTGTGGCACACTTCTGGGACTTCTTGTCATCTGAGGAGTGGCACAGGGAAATGGACAACTGCAAGCCTGTGTAGAAGAGTGGCAGGACAGATGCAGATAAGCTAAGAACTGGACACTGAGACCATTTTCACAAGGAGCAATCACAGCACATTCTCAAGACTCTGAACCAGACCATCAGGCTTCACCTGAGCACCTCTAATCCAATGACTTTCCCTACTCAACATGATAAACTCTCACGGGCTTGGACAACTGTAATAATCCACAGACTGTATTGTGATTCTGATCCTGAACTGTAGCTGAAGACTGGGGAAAACTCTCAATTCTTGTCTTTACAGTCAGAATCTTAAAAACAAGCTTCCCTAGTTAAATTACAACATGAAGATAGTAGCTGGTTTTGCCAGGCTCTTCCCTGCTCCCAAAAGCACAGGGCAGAAGAGTTCATGTCTAACCCTAAACCAACAAGTGCACAGCTAATGACAACTGATTTCTCGTTAAGCCCAGGTGCTTCTGAAAAATTGTTTCTCCAAATTAAGAATAATCTAACTTTTTTTTTAAAGTTGGGACCTCATTTAGAAAATTGCAGTATTCTTGAGATAAAATACCATTTGACAGCAAGTACTGCCTGAAGCCATAGCACCAAAATTTTTAAAATATATATATATATTTAATTTATGTGTGCTCTGTCTGCATGTACACCTGCATGCCAGAAGAGGGCATCAGATCCCAGTATAGATGGTTGGAAGCCACCATGTGGATGCTGGAACACAGGACCTCTGGAAGAGCAGACAGCGCTCTTAACCACTGAGCCATCTCTCCAGCCACCAGCATTTTTAACATATACTATGAAAGCCCAAGATGCCACCCTCAGGACACAGAGTGGGCAGCACTGATGGTTTTACTGGCTGCCATGATACACAGCACAGCCTGTTTCTGAGGCCACTCTTCCAGCATACCCACACCATAAAGTCCTGCTTGCAGGTCTCAGCAGGCTGGCTGCTCTTACTTGGAAAGGGCTGAGAGATGATCTGGTTTTTCACCACGATGTGAGGGATCTGAGATTTGATCTGAACAGCTTCTCGAGAAAGCTGTGCAAAAATTTCTTTACAAAGAAGAACATTTTGTGCTGCTTCTAATTTTGTCTGCCAGTGTGGAGAACCTGAAAGACAGGAGGCATGTGTATAAACCCATGTCCAGCCAGATTATGTACATAGCTACACAACAATAAGCTCACTTCATAATTAAAGGTTCAGAGAATACTAGTAAAATCTCTTTTCAAACATAAAATCTCACTTAAAAAAAATTCAACAATTTCACAGATGCAAACAAACTTTTGGTTATTTTCACCCATCTCTCTCTTACCCCTTCCGTTTCCTATTCAAACTCTTCTTCCAAAGCCTCCTTCGTGTGTGTTTGCGTGTGCATATGTGGTGTGTGTGTGTGTGTGTGTGTGTGAGAGAGAGAGAGAGTGAGTGAGTTTGTGGCTGCTCACATGAGCAAGAGGTTATTTAAAGGAAGAGAAGCAACTAATCAGTGGCTACACTGTAGAGGGCAAGAGGTCCTTGTGCACACAGTAAGCACTAGAAAACAGGAAAAGTTAAACATACAAGCTTATCTCTTCAAAGGAAGACATCCTCCTGGGATGCTGAGAAAGGATGTAGTGTACAACCTGGTAATCCTTTGCTATCTGTAGGGCCAGGTTTCTCCCATATCCTCCAGAATATTGTTTTGTTTATCTTAGACCCTTTTGTTCTAAATCTTGAGCACTGCTTTTAAGTCCATCAAACCCATCCTTATGAGTGATGTCACTTGTACTTTATAACAGCCTAAGTGAGTTCTATGTTATCCAGGGCCAGGCCAATCTTGACTCTAACAGGCACTGTGATTACCTCAGTCATTCTCCCTAGACCCTAAATCTTGAGCACTGATTTCTGAGTCAACAGTACCCATATCTTTATGGAAGAAATTATGTGTGCTTTGTAAACAGTTTTAATGTAAATATGTCTTAAGCTTTGTTGCACACACAGGACTGAGTTAATTGTCATCAGTAAACTTCTTTTACAAAACTGTGCTGAAATATGTCTAAAATAAGCTGCCTGGTGTCAGACTCTAGACGTCTGAACTAGTGATGGCTAATTAAGTCAAGCTGAAGTGAGTTTCAGTCTTACCTCATTTGGACCATTTCGCTGCTGGCTGTTATGCCTGCAGGGACCCCAACTATACCACTGAGGAAAATGGAACACCTTGCCTTGAAACCACAGTCCCCCAATAGGGGCGAGGTCTTACAAGCCCCTTGAACACCCATAATGGAATGGTAGGGCCCAGTCTTGTACAGGTAACCACAGCCACAAAGTGCACAAGTGTAATGGCTGTCCTGCCCAGAACACAGCACTTCTCTCCAACCTCTGGCTCCTACATTTTTTCTGTCTCCACTTTCCATGGTATTTCCTGAGCCTTGGAGAAGCTAAAAAGTCTTACTTCTTTTACACAGAGACAACTAGTATCATTCAATCTACAAAAATATACAGCTATTCAATAGTAGTTTACTTGTACATTTCCAGAAGTAAGCATGGTGCTTCATGCCTGTAACTCCAGCATGCAAGAGGCTGAGGCAAAAGGATTAAAGTTTAAAGTCAAAGTTTAAAGTCTCAAAAAGCCAAAAACAAATGGCAGTTCTTCAAGAAACCCATATCCATACACTGGGGTGTCCTTCTTTCTAAGAACCCTTCCTTCCACTAACCCTCCATGCTTACAACATCAGCAATAACCACCAACTCTGCTTCTAAACTGCCTATTGTTTTCACACCAAAGGTCTTATAAGTGTAATGAAGGTTAGACATCATATCATACCTGGCTTGGATTTGAGCAAAGGTCTTTTAAAAAGGTTAACTGTGCCAAGATCACCAATGTCTGGAGCCTGTTTCTGAATAGAAACCTAGACAACATGAAAAACGTTAGCAAAACAGCTTCAGGGTAATTGCCAAGAAATTCCTTGAAAGACTCTAATCAGTACCTTGATGTATGCAGACCCCTCTAAGTCACTAGGAATCTGGACATCCAGAGGACAGTAATCTTCTGGTATCTTTTTATCCAAGTCAATGTCTGTATTCTTTATCACTTCAAAGGTGCCATGATGGGGAAAGAGAGAACCTAATTGGGTATTAAAGATTAAAATAATCAACACAGCATATTAATTTAACATAAATTATCAAGTGTAACGCTTTACACCCACGTTACTAAAACATGAATCCTTTTCACTGGAAATGTGCAGTGAAAATGTGCTGAGAGGGAGGCCTTGTTAAGCCAAGGAAAGGAAGTAGAAAAAAGGTAGAGACAGGTGCACCTACACAGTTTGAGGCCAGCTTGGTCTACATAGCAAATTCCCAGCCAATGGGAGCTATCCAATGAGAATTTGTCTGAAAATAAAACCAAACAATCACAAAATAACACTATGAGAACATGTTGATGCCACAGCTGTACCTGTGTTAAAGACATCACTGTAACCTGAACCCGCAGGCCACACACTGCACTCTTGTGGAGTTTTGATAAAATGAACATGCCTCTCTGAGGTCATTTCTTAGGTCTGAATTCAGGATTGGAAAGACAAACCAACAGTGCTCACAGTATTAGTTTTAGCCGTTCCTCTACTTTTACGTGCAGGTCAGAAACCTAAGTAACTGTTACATTATTAGTGGATGGTTAAGTACAATGCCTGTCTACCAAGGAAAGACATTCAGGATCTTCTTGCAATTAAAGAATGCAACTAAATTCTTCCATAATCTCAAGGGACCACTTCAAAGAGAAATTAAAATTATTTAATTTCTAAATAAATAAAAGTATTTGCCCATAATTATTTTGGGGAAAGAACTTATAATGTCTAAAACCAAAAAACACCAGTTCATCTTGTAGGGGGATTCACATCAGCGCTGGGGCACTGACTGTTTTCCTAACAGCCTGACTTTGGTTCAAGGTGTCTTGTACATCTCAGCAGAACTGTTTGGCCATCTCCCATTGAGCTTTCTCTTAAATGTAACTGCTACAGTAAGACTGGTCTGTCTGGAGATTTTTAGGCTAGGGTCTCATGCAGGCAAAGTTGGCCTTGAATGTTTGACCCTTCTGCCTCAGCCACCAAGTGTTAGGACTCTAGGTGTACGGCATCTGGCTCTGCCCAGAATGGTTTGGATTACGGGTAAAAGGAATTAATTATCACTGTACAATCGGGAGCTGAGAACTGATCATGGCCGGAAGTTAGGAGACATCACCGTTACCCCTTTGCTCACACAAAGTAGTTTCTATGGTCAGATATCTGTACCTGCACTTCTGTAGCTCAGGTCACCCAGGATCTTATCTCCAACCTTTCTCAGTTTCCAGTGTTGCCGTAGTCTCAAGAGCTCAGAGTTGAAGTCTCGCTGGAGCTTGTTTTCTTGGTTCTCAGTCACCGACTTGGTCAGTCTTTCTGCCCCCTTCAGGAGGATTTGAGCTGCTCCAGCAAGGGACTTCTTCTTAGAGATCAGCTGCAGCGTCTGAGGACTCTACCAAAAATAATCTAGTATGTTTTCTATCAAAAACTTGAGTTCCAAATTATTTTAGATAACTTTAAACTGTTATTTTCTCAAGCAGGAAATGTTTTACTTGGAAGAAAGGTTGCAATTAAACAAACAAACACATAGGAATGCAGAAGGAAGACAGTTGGCAAAAGGCTTGCCATGCAGGCATGAGGGCCTGCTGAACCTCATCCCCAGCACCCACATAAAAACCCAGTGCAGCAGCATGCACCTGGAATCCCTTCTCAGGGAGGAAGAGCAATTCTGGAGGCTTGCTGGCCAGGCAATCTAGCCAACTAGTGAATTTTACCTTCAGAAAGAGAAACTGACTCTAAAATACAAAAAGTCAGAGAGTAACTGAAGATGACACCCAAAGTAACCTTTGGCCTCTACACCCTTCCACGTGCACACCTGTGTGCGCACACATACACACTCCATATAGAGAAACGAAATGAATAAATGTAGAAGGAAAATGTGCAGGTGGTGAATGAACATATACCAATACTTTGAAATGAACTACCCTGGCAAAACTTTTTTAAAAAAGATTTATTAAGTATGTATACAGTGTTCTGCTTGCATGTACACTTGTATGCAGAAGAGGGCACAAGATCTCATTATTGATGGTTGGAGCCATCATGTGGTTGCTAGGAATTGAACTCAGGACCTCTGGAAGTGCTCTTAACCTCTGAGCCATCTCTCCAGCCCACAAAACATTTTTTTTTTTTTTTAAACAAATGTAACCTGTTTCTTGGCCAACTTACAAAAAGACTTTAAGCCAAACAACCAGTGGCCCGGAACTAGAACACAGCAGTGCACCACCTGGGGCACACCTAGGCCCTGTCCTTTTTTACCATCGCAGCATCTCCTTCTGTGACACACTTCATGTTAAACTCTAAACCCTTGCTTGCTTATAATTGTGCACAGAAACCACCATCTGCATGGCACACATCAGCACTCAGCTGACATATGGCCTAGTCGGTACTCCAGTGGATACACTTTAAAACTTATCACAACCTACTGACGCGCTTTTGAAATCACGGCTGGTGTCAGCCCACAGCGCTACATTAACTACACTCACTGACTGAAGATGTTGACAAATGACTACGGACCTGTACACCACAACCACCTTTTTTGTGTTTTACTGAGTAGCTACACTTCCAAATGATAAGCCTAATAAGTGCAAGTTTTCTGACCATAGGAGTGTGTCCAAAAACAAAGGAAAAAGTTTTGCATGCATAAGTTTCACAAAAAGGTCACAGTCTTCTACAACCATACTACTCTGAATACCCATAACTTCACTGACTGCAAGTTAGCTAAGCTGGGTCAGGCCTGGTTAGTACTCGGATGGGAGAGAAGCCAAGATCATTCTCTTCCTACTTAAGGAGCCTGATGCAAAGATGCTCCTTATCTGTGAAGAGCTCGGGCCTCACAGCTTCACCTGAACTTACTTTTTCTTTTCCTTAGTAATAATGTAATTTTATTATGTGCACATGTGTGTGCATGTCCAGCTGTCAGAGGGGTGCCAGAGCTCCTGGACTGGGGCTGCAGGTAGTTGTGAGCTGTCTGATGTGGGTGCTAAGAACTGAACTCAGGTTATCTGTTAACAACAGTATGTGTTCTCCGTCATCGAGCCACTGCTCTAGTTTGTGGATTTAATTTTTCAAGCACGTAAAATCTGACCAAATACTGGTCCTAAGACTTAAGAAAAGCTGTTCAGTTAAAGGCCACATATACCTGTTTGGGAGGAAGCGCATCCTGAGAGACAGGATCCAGAGTCATGAACTTTTTGTCCCTGACAATGCTGAGGACATCATAGAGAACGCACATTTCCGTGAGAGCACTTCGCAAGTTGTTCCTCACTGAGTCCCAAGGCCACAGAGAAGGTTGGAATTTTACCAACCCTGAAAAACAGAAAGGAAAAACAGAAATATGTGTGTACTGGTTACAATGAAGGAAAAAAAAAAAAAAAAAAAAGAAAAAAAACAAAAATAGGTAATTGGATAAAAAAAAAGAAAAAAAAAAAAAAAAAGACAGAAGAAAGCTCATTTAGATATTTAAAAGGGAGAAAAGGTTTTTTTCCAAACTGCCCTGTTTCTTCTCCTTCTCACCATGCTATCTTGAACTGTTACCATTTAATACAGCACTCCTTCTATGGCAAAACAAATGCTCCCACAGGCCAAATCTGTCACTATGGATAGGCACTCAGATCTCTTTTTGAACCCATGGCTTCATTCATCCCAGACAAGCACTGAACTATATCTCCAGCCCTTATGCAAGTCTTTAAAATAACCTGCTTCGTTCCAGCATTTAAAACTTGAATAACTGTAGTGAATTTCTAAACTGCAAAACAGGCAAAGGCCCAGATAGCCTTCAACACCAGCATACTATTAGCTCCATGAGCATACCTTCCTTTTAATCAATTTTAACACATGCTCACTCTACAGAGTTCCAGCTATAAGAATCAGGGAGTGAAAGTCCAAGTTTTTCTTCAGTCTCAGGCCCGACTCTCCTCCCTCCTGAGACATGACCACTATTAACAGTTGGGTGAACTCTTTCAGAGATTTTCCTGCTAATTTAACACATACTGTTATTTGCCCTTTCCTTCATTTGCTATGTCCTAGAGACATCTCATACAAGCATTGCTTTACACACCTTAGGATATTTGGAAACCTGGAGGCATGTCATGTAAGCACTCCTACTTAACAGACAGTTCAAATGTCCCCAATGATATCAGTATTGTAACTTCATACATAATTGTGCTATATAGTTCTTTCCTTAGGTAGGGAATTCAGCGGATCAAATGAAATACACACTTCAAATTGAGCACTCAAAACTGATCTGCCATCCAAACATAGGAAAATAACAATGTTTTAATTTTCTGCCAAGTTTAAATTTTAATTTAATTTAAAATTTTAATTTCTTTATTGAGACAGCGTTTCCCTATTAGCTCAGGCTGTTGTGACCATTTAGAAATCTGACTTCTTCTGCCTGGTGAGTGCTGGGAATATAAACTGTGTTACCACACTCCACACTTACACATTCTCTGTGACATCACTAAATTAAGAACTGTGGTTTCAAAAAATTCTTTGATAATAAGAAGAATCCAAAATCCAGTCTGATTACTTCTCCAAATTCCTGTCTTTCAGTTTAGTTTACTTGTAATTCATTTACCTCAAAGTTTCCGCAGTCATCATTAAAAATCACCCGTTACACCTAAAATGCCCCTAAAAGCTTTCAGCTGTTCTAATAAAACAAACAAACAAACAAACAAACAACAACAAAAAAGCCGACTACTTCTCCTGACCTGACAGGCTGTACGCCACCTGAGTCTCGACTAGCTCGGCTTTCCCACTGCAGTCAACTCATCTCTTTACACCCACAGGCACAGAGAAGCAAAATGACCGGCCCAAAGCCGTCCACGTCTTCATCACAGAACGCACTTTAACCCTCGGGGCTCACCCTCCTCGTCTTCCTGATCGGCTCCGGCGCCCGTCCAGTCCTGCGCGTCGCCGTCGGGCCCCGCCGCCTCCTCCTCCTCAGAGCCGGAGCCCTGGCTGAAGTCGATGCGCTGCGCCAGGCGCGCCAGGTTCTGCGACATAGACAACGGCTGCAGGTACGTCTCGGTGCCATCCAGGCCCACCTCCTGCACCTGCTTCTCGCAGGCCGACTCGATGCTGATGCGCACGGCTCGTACGCCCGACATGCTGGCGGTAGCCTGCGGGCGACACCGCCGAACTGAGCACCGACGCGGGAGGCTGGACGCAAAGCTCCCCGAAAGCCAGTCGCTGAAGCCCGGCCGGAAGCTGACGGGCCGCCGCCACCCCACAATGCTCCGCGTCGCGCCTCATGGAACACTATGAGCAGGCGCGGAGGTACAGCCGCCCGGACACTTCCGGTGCGCTGCACATGGGAGGCGGGAGCGTCCGGTTGACGGAAGTTCAGCCGCAGCCGAGAAGGCAGGGTGTGCTAGTCTTATGTTGATATGACTGGAGCTGGAATATTCTTGGTTAGTTCGTTGCTTCTTTGCTTAGTTTTTGAGATAGTTTATTTCTTGTTGACCTGACTAATTTGTAATTGAGACATGCAGCTTTCTTGTTAAGCTGGTTAGTTATTTGATTTTTGGGACACCTCTCTCTACCCCCCCCACCCCCACCCCCGTTAATTCAATCTGGGACACCAGTCCATGGGATGCATCAACCCATCATCCGGGTAGGTTTTCACTTCCCAGTTAATAATCTCTGGGAACATCCTCACAGACACACCCAGAGGTGTTTTCTCTAGGTGATTTTACATTCAGTGAAGTTAACGGTGAAGATATATGTACCGTTACAAGTGCTTTACCTTTAAGCTCTCACAAAGACACTGTAGATGGCGATTTAACTCTAATTAGCAATTGTTGGCGTTTCGCTCGTTGATGGAGCTGCCTTCACCAAAAGGACTGAGTCAAACAGCTAGTGTTACTAACCTTCAGACTGCACCAGCTGCCTTAAATACTCCAAGGACGCTTAGCTATGCCTACACAAAACATTGCATCTTATCGTCCAGACCCAGTAGGAACACCTCTGGCCAGGGATTCGTCCAGTCACAAGCCTGGATTAATCTTTTTCACCTTGGCCGGAGAGGGTGCACTTGCCCTAAAGGAGGGACCACCGTGACTGGTGACTTAATGACTAAATGGAGGGCTGTGCTGTCGGTCCAGGTCTGCGGATGTCCTCACATGGGGCATACACTCACAGATATGTACACACACAGACAAAAGGCACCTGTCATTAACCAAATAGATGGCTACGATTGGCCCAAATGGCCCTTCTTGGACTGTATAAGGAGGCTATTCCTCAGGTACTCAGCCAAGAGGCACTCTCCTGTACTGCTTTACATGGTGTTAGGACCTCAGATCCAACGATACCTTTTATTGAGTAGCCTTTTCCTAGTCACTGTCAGTATGCAGGCTACACCAGAAAAAACAAGGAACATTAGCAGGTTGGCAACTGCAGCCCACAGCTTGACAGGTGCTAAACCCTCTACTTCTTCTCTGCCCAATGTTTTTGTTGTTTATTGGTTGGTTGCTTTGTGTGTGTGTGTGTGTGCGACAGAGTTTCTGTGTGTAGTCATGGCTGTCCTGAAACTCGCTCTGTAGACTAGGTTGGCTTTTGATACCACATTGAGTCTAATCTTGGTATCCTGAACAACCTTGTCTTGTCTAATAATTATTTGTTGGGTCCTTGGGTCCTTGCTTCCCAAGACAAAGTGTAGATGGAGGCCTCAGCAAGCTGTCTGAGCTGAAGAAGCTGTAGTCTTCAGAAGCCCCCGACTTACTGTTGACAGTGTCCACGGGCCTGAATCCCTCTGGTGGTGCTGGTGCAGCCACTAAAGCCTTGGAGATTCCATCTGTTGGAGTAGATGCTTCCTGAGTAATCCTAGTTGGGCCTAGTGCCCTGAGACTGAACAACCCTCCAGCTGCCCTGGCTCTCAAACACTGTCCTAGCAGAGTCAGTACCCCAAGTAGTTGTGACCATGGCACTGACAGCTGAAAGAGATGCTGAAAAGTCCCTGGAGTGATTAAGGCACAAAGAAAAAATAAAGTGGAAGCATTAGAGAGTTCCATTTACAAGGCCCCGCCCCTGCCACCACTCACTGCTGTCAGTCACAGGGAAACAAAAGCTGCTGGAGACCAACATTTAACAAGCTTGCCTACCCAGGATTCCTATCCAGGTAGAGCAGAGAGCACTTAGCCAGCTGAATGATGATGAAGTGTCAATTCTTTTATGTGCATTGGTGTGAAGGTATCAAATTCCTTGGAATTGGCATTACAGACAGCTGCGAGCTGCCATGTAGGTGCTGGGAATTGAATCCTGGGTCCTTTGGAAGAGCAGACAGTGCCCTTAACCACTGAGCCATCTCTCCAGCCAAGTATCAATCCTTGAATGTTGTGGCAGTTCAGTCTCAGAAGGTAGGGGTATATATGTGTCCCAATGTCCATATACATGTGTTTAGGTGCCATGGAGGTCAGAAGAGGGCACTGGAATCCCTGGAGCTGGAGTTAGAGCCAGCCAGGTGTGAGCTATCTGATGTGGATGGTAGGGAATGAACTCGGGTCCTCTGCAAGAACTGCAAGCACAAGCACTGCTGAGCCATCTTTCCATCATCCTGCTCCTGATGCATGACTGCTGGCAGCCTTCAAACCTACATTTTGACAAGTCAAGAACACCCACATACTCCCATGATATCTGTGAGAAATTCAAAGCTCACGGAGGAACCATTAAAGCCAGACTTCCCCTATTCTGTCAGGCCATTCTTTTCCATACAGGCCTTGTAGCTGTCCTGATCTCTCTAGAAACCTTTCCATTAGGATTAATGCCTTGCTGGTGGGTGATTTCATTAGTCTTGATATTTGAATCAAATTAAGCAAGTGAATCCATCCTCTCAGCTGGGACCCCACAAGGAAATAGAATTTACCTTCTTTCTACCTCTGCTGTATTTTTCTTCACACAGTAATATCTATTAATCACATATTTGTTTGCTCTCTCCAACTAAATATATCCCAGAATCTAGTAACATATCTGGCATAATCATCCACCCACCCAACAAATTTTTCCTGTATGCTTACTTTGAAACTGTGCTATAGTGTTGAATTAACACCTCACTCACCTCCAGAGTACAGGGTAAGTGAAATAAAATAATACTAACACAGCCGGGCACGTGGCACATGCACTCAGGGAGGCAGAGGCAGGTGGATCTCTTGGAGTTTGAGGCCAGCCTGGTCTACAAAGCGAGTCCAGGACAGCCAAGGCTACACAGAGAATCCTTGTCTCAAAAACAAAAATAAAAAGAATACTAACACACTAGGCTGGGGGGATAGTATGCATCAAGTCCTTGCTGCACAAGTGTGAAGATTGGATCCCCAGTACCCACATAAAAAGCCAGCTGGGTGTGGCAGCTCATATGTAATCCCACTGGTCAAGGAGGTAAAGACAGGATCATTCTGACTGACTAGCCTAGCTGAATCAGCAAGCCTCAGTATTTAAGGGAGAGAGAAATCAAAGCTACTGGGCATAACTGCTCTCCACATGCATATGCACTCGTGCGTCCACACACGAGGACATGCACAGAGCATACACAAGCACACTAAAATAATAGCAATACTGTTTTTGTTGAGGTAAGAGACTCAAAAACAACAATATCAGCTAATCAGCTAGGCAGTGGTGGCACACACTTTTAGTTCTAGCACCCGAGAGGCAGAAGCAAGGGGATCTCAGAGTTCAAGGCCAGTCTGGACTCTTATCTCAGTAGTCGGGGTTGGGGGGGAAGGAGAGGAAAAAGAAACAATAGACTAAATATTACTTTATTCAGTTTTGTTTCAAAAATCATGTTTATACTCACAGACATGTTCATTACAAAGTAAGGAATCAGAAAACATTTAGGGCTTAGTTCTAAAGATTTCCTAGACCCACACCTTACTGCCATTAGCAAGGTTGATTTCTGGTTAATGATCATCACAGGTTCTATATTACAGAACAGCAAGGAGTTTTGTAATCATCAGTACACAGTAATAATGTAATTTTTTGAAAAGCATAAAAAGATTTCTTGAATGTAGTCACATTGAGAAGAGGAACAAACAAGTCTCTGATTCCCCACTATTCTGCAAAATCTATGTTGGGATCCTGGCATGAGGTTCAGGTTTAAATAGAGGGCAAGATGTATGCCCAACTCACCAGGTCAAGCTGTGGTCCTGCCCACCCCCACTGACTGACTAGTCTCCTGTTGGTCCTGCAGAACTATGTGACAACTCTTTCCAGGAGACAAGTCCTTCCTCTGGCTGGCACCAGGGTTCTCCTGGCATGAGAATACTGAGGGAATTCCAATTTCCTGGGGCCCATTGTCTCACTATTCTAATAGCCAACAAAAGGGCACAGACGTGTGTCTTCAAGACACCACACATTAAGAGTGTAGTTTTATCTCGTGATGGAGAACGGCTGTGTTCAACAGCAGCCTTACTAAAGTATACTCATGTTAGTGTTGTGCTTTGTTACTCTTTCCCTTCTTATCTTGCAGTTACTGAAGTACAAACCGTTGGATGGAGATCTAATTCAAGAAGAGCCTGGCTAATCAATGTTACTAACATTTGTGGAAGGCAGGCTGCAGACTTCTGAGTGTAGATTGTCACCAGAGTAAAGAGCCACCTTGTCCCCCGAGTGCTGAGAACAGAGTACACTGGTTTTCTTTGTGGGCTTTAAAAACTCAGTGCAAAGATTCCACACTTTTGTGTCTAATACTCAGTAATAATCCCTTAGCACTTGTGAGATGAACTTGCAAGATTTAATGTCACACAAATGTAAGTTATTCCTAGATAGCAGGAATAATGGAAGGTCCCTGTTCTGCTTATATCTGAGGTATGAAGAGAAGACTTTGCCGGGCTATAAAGATATGAAATTGGTTTACTAAAGTGAGCATCTCAATTAGATATCTTTGTTACTAATAATCTTCTTCACATGAAGATGCTAAATAATAGGAGTATCAAGTATCCTTGCATTTGAAATAGTATAAAACTAGTGTTTATGTAGTGAAATTACTCTTATTGTGTGTTTTTCTTCCATGCTGAGGATTAAGCCAGGGCCTTGGCTTGCTGGGAAGCACTCTCTGGCTCCCTACTGGATTTTTTAATTAGTATCAGTTGCTGAGTTAGGGATTTAACCTTAGCTAACCATTTTCTAAGCAAGCATCAGCTGCTTTAATCTCTCCCAAATGCATGGGTCTCTTTGGGCCGATCAATGCGGTAGAGGAGCTGTGCAGGTAAGAAGTAGCCAAGATACTCCACTGTGTCTGGGGTGGTATCACAGTGGTAATGTCCGCCTTCGCCATGATGACTGAAGAAATGGGTGTGCTCCAGTCGCAAATCAAGTCCCTAAGACAGCAGACAGTCTGTTAGCATGGACTAAAATCATTTTGATTACAGTGCATTTCAGGGGAAGGAGAGAAGCCTTTTATTACTTTTTAAAAAAAACTTTAAAAAATATTATTATTATTTGTTTGAGACAGGAACTTACTGTGTGGTTGCAACTAGCTTTGAACTCCCAATTTTCCTAACTGTATCTTCTGAGTGACAGATCTGTTGCAGGATATTTGATCCCATTGTGAACCCCAAAACTGTGAACTGTAAAACCCTGTTTCTTGTTTGCTGTGGTTGAGCCATAGCACACATCTTTAATCCAAGAACTTTGTTTATTGTAAACAGGTGGCCTGGACTGATGTATAAGGTTAAGAAATTAAAAATAAATAAATAAAGCCAGTCGTGATGACACAGCCTTTATTCCAAGCACTTGAGACGCAGAGGCAGATGGCCTGGTCTACATAGTGAGTTCTAGGATAGGCAATATTAGGTCTCAAACCCTGGGACAAACAGCAGAGGTGCCTATTTAACACATCACAGCAGACCTGGCTGCCAGGTTCTCCCAATATCCCTCAGTCCCTACCTATTTATTACAGGGTATGGTTGCCATGCCCTGACCCCTACCCCAAACTCTACAGCCCAGAGGCTGGGCTACCCTCCCCCTGTCCTATATAATTCAGCTGTTTTGGCTATCCACCCACTTACCGCCTCCTTTTTTTTTTTTAAACCTCTTGATTGCTGCACCTGGTCTTGTCCCACTCTGTGCTTCCCCATCCACTTTCTACTTTCCTCAGGGTCATATCCACTCTGGACTCTCCCAGATGTCTAAGAGATCCATGAAATGAAAATGCCTCTAACCTGTAAGCCCCTTGCCCAAGGACAGATAATTTCTGAGATATTGAGGCCTGCTGTTATGTAAACTAACAAGCCACATGTTCACCACTGCCCTAAATGAGTGTCTTTGACAGAGCTGCACTGGATGTGCTTGTTTAGATGCAGGTGGGAGATACGAAGCCAGGAAATACATCAGGCTATGTTCTTGCGCCTATTAGACCTCGTGGGAAATATGTAGTCTTATATGTTTGCCTTTATAAGCCTCTGCAAAATGTGGCGTGCCACCATTGTCTGGGAACCCTGGAATGGACCTGGCCACAATCCATCATCCTGGCCAGTTTTTAATTAAGCCTGCTTAAAAATTTAGTTCAAAAACTGTGGTTGTGGTCTTATTATCACACGACTCTCCTACAGTATGTATGGATCATTTGTTTCTGCTGGCTTTTGCCACTCACCAAATTTGATCCTACAGTTGCCTCTTCTGGTGCACCTTCCCTCTACCTAATCTAACCATCCATCTTTCCTCACCTACTCAGCAAGTGTCTCCCTGGATCCTGGAGCCTGCTACTCCCTTTAGGGTGCCCTTAGCTATTTGTCCAGGGTTTGAGACCTAACAGCCACGGCTATGTAGAAAGACCATGTCTCAGAAAACAAAACAAAACAAAAAGATGACCCCAAGGCTATCCTCACACATCAATAACAAAAACCCAAATTATCTATTCTAAAACAAGACAGTTCTGCTGGCAAGACAGTTCTGCTGGCAAGTGTTTGCTGCCAAGCCAGACAACCTGAGTTTGATCTGTTGTACTCACACGGTAGGAGAGAACGGATTCTCACAAGGTGTTCTCTGACCTCTACCCATATGCTGTAGCATTTGCTATACACATAGACACATGGATGTGAATATGCACATGCACACAGATACACAAACACAAATAAAAGTAAGTAAATACTTTAAAAAACAAGTATGCTACCAAGAATTTTCACTGTATATAAAAGGCAGATGAAGACTCACCGGGTCTTTGGAAACAAAAACTGGTAGACAAACCAAAGGAGCCTTCATTTCATAGAAGTGCAGCCATTCATTGACAGCTTCATCTGAGCTCAGGGGGCAGGAAGAAAACTCTTTTGGCTGCAACAACACGTAAGCAGGAAAACACACTGAATGTGAATGGGAATTAAGTGTGATAAGTACGACCTCATGGTTCTCTTTAATACATCTTACTGACTGGGTTTTGGCATCACTTTTCCCAGTTTCTAAAAGGTTAGCCATCCAATTTGTACAAACTGAAACTTATTCCTAAGTTACTGAAGAAGTGAGGCAATTAATTTTTTTTCACACATCTACAGTCTTTCTGCTGTATATGTTCTCCATTTTATGTGTGATTTTAATTGTTTTGTGTGATATTGGGAATTGAACCTGGGGACTTGTACACTCTAGGCAAGTACTGTACCACTTAGCCATAGCCCCAGCTCTTCGGCATTCTAAAATATTATTTTTATACAGTTCTGGGATTGAAAACAGGACCTCCTGCCTTCTAGGCATGCACTCTCACCACTGAGCTACTTGGCTTTCCATTTCCATTCCTTACAACCTAATCTTTTGACTTTTCTCAGTGCTAGGGATCAAATCCAGAGTTTTGTACATGCCAATTAAGGCTCTCCTCTGAGCTCCAGCCCCAGTTCTTCTGAGTTTGTACCTCATAACAAAGTGGATGGGACATAGAAACAAGGCTCTAGAAGTAGGTAGAGGTATCAAAGAGAATAAACTACTTTGTAATAAACTTAAATAATAAAGTGAAAACACATATATAGGAAACACATAGAAATCAGAGTAGAGGCAGCAATTTGGTTTACCATGTAAATATGGTGATCTGAATTCAATCCCCAAAACTTACAACAGGAGAACCAACTTAGGGCTGGAGAGATGGCTCAGAGGTTAAAAGCACTGCCTGCTCTTCCAGAGGACCTGGGTTCAATTCCCAGCAGCCACATGGTGGCTCATGATCATCTATACTGAGATCTGATGCCCTCTTCTGGCATGCAGATGTATATGCAGACAGAACGCTCATATGCAAAATAAAAAACAAAAACTCATGATAAAAATTATTAATATATGTGTGCACAATGGGTGGGTGTGTGCCACAGTGCCAGTTAAGAAGGTCAGAGGACAACTCTGTGGAGTCTGTTTTCTCCTATCTTTAAGTGGGATCTGGGCATTAAACTCTTATCTCCAGGCCTTCTGAGAAGGCAACTCTCAGCCTGAGGACAGACTTTTGAAAGTTGTCCCCTTAACTCCACATGTGTGTCCCTGTGTTCACACATACATCATATACAATAATAAAAACACAGAAGTTCAATGGAAAAATACACCGCATTTAGGGAAAATAGACATGACTGAAGATGTCAGTGTTACTGAAGGCTATCTAAGGACTTGGCCCTGTTCTGTCGATGTCTTAGTACTACAGCCCTGGTTTCCTGGGTGTAAGACCTTGGCTTCTATCCTATTCTAGAACCACTGAACAGCAAACACCAATAACAACACTCATCATTGCCAGGAATAGGGCTCGGTGGTTAAAGTGACTGTAAGGCCCTGGATTTGTTTACCAACATGGCAAAGGGCAAAACAGAGAAAATCAGTATAATTGCTTTTTAAATGTTGGTCTCACTATGTATCTCTTCTTGGTCTGGAACTCATAAAGATCTGTTTGCCTCTGCCTCCCATGTCCTTGGATGATGATGATAATGATTATTATTATTATTTTGTTTGTTTCGTTTTCAAGAAAGAGTTTCTCTGTCTTGGCTTGGCTGTCCTGGGTTTGCTTTGTAGACCAGGCCGGCTGCTGCCTCCCAGAGTGCTGGGATTACAGGCCATCACGGCTGGCACAATTTTTTTTTTAAAGTAGAAAAAAATCAGACATGGTGGTGCACTCAGAGGCAGAGGCAGGTGGATCTCTATGAGTTTGAGGCTAGCCTGGTCTACACCAAGCAAATTCAGGACAGCCAAGGCTACACAGGGAAACCCTGTCTCGAAAAGCAAACAAACAAAAAGAAAAATGCACCTAAAATTTGTATGAAAATTTAAAAATAGTTCTGTAAAAGAAGTTAGAAGTTCTTACTTCTTAGCTTCTAAATGTACATGTCTACCACAATGAGAGGGTGCCAGCTGCACAGACAGGCATGCTCTACCTGCTACTTTCCATTGCTGTGATAAAACCAAGACCAAAGGCAACTTGGTAGAAAAGGGGTTACTTTATCTTACAGCTTATAGTCCATCATAAAGGGATGTTAAGGCAGAAACCTGAAGCAGGGACCATGGAGGGGTGCTGTTTACTGCTCTCCATGGCGTGCTAGGCCTGCTAGGCCTGCTTTCTTATTCCACACTGCCCATAGTGGGCTGGGCCCTCCCACATCAATCCTTAATTTAGAAAATACCCACACACTTCCCCATAGGCCAATCTAATGGGGGCATTCCTCAAGATTCTCTCTTCCCAGGCAACTAATCTATGTCAAATTTATAAAAAACTAACCAAAGTACATGTAGGCCAAATGTACAGAAGAGAGAGGCCAGAAATGAAGCCTTGTGTATGTGTATGTGTGTGGGGGAGTGTTTTTTCTCTTTTTAAAAATGATTTATTGGGGGCTGGAGAGATGGCTCAGTGGTTAAGAGCACTGTCTGCTCTTCCAAAGGACACAGGTTCAATTCCTAGCACCCATGTGGGAGCTCACAATTGTCTGTAACCCCAATTCCAAGGGATCTGACACTTTCACACTAATGAACATAAAATAAAATGAAATAAATTTTAAAAATGATTTATTTATTTTTATTGTATGCACATGTCTTCTGTCTGCTTGTATGTGTGTGTGATAACTGTCAGATCTCCTGGAACTGGAGTCTCAGACAGCTATGAGCTGCCATGTGGGTGCTAGGAATTGAACCTGGGTCCTTTGGAAACTCAGCCAGTGCTCTTAACTACTGAGCCAACTCTCCAGCCCACATCCCCTTTTCTTTTTTAAAAAAGGTTTTTTATTTTTATGTTTTTATGTTTTACCTGCATATATGTGTGTACACTAGATGCATACCTCGTGCCTGTGGAACTGGAATTAATGAAGGTTGTGGGCCACTATGGGGGGAATTGAACCCAGGTCCTCTGCAAGAGCAAGTGCTCTTAATCACTGAATCTTTTCCCCTGCCTGGATGAGTGATTTTCAACAGAAGTAGGAAGAACTGACACACTCGTGCAAAGGGATGGAGGTAGACTCTTTGCACGATGTATGAAAGTTACCTTCAAATGAAGCCAAGATAACATGCCAGCTAAGATTTACAGAGAATGTACAAAAACATGGGAATTCTTCTGACATTGGAGTTGGCTGTGGTTTATTGGGCCATGTGAAAAAAACTTCTACCATGAATGGTGGTACATATCTGTAATCCCAGCACTTAGGAGGCTGAGGCAAAAGGCTCTAGAAGTGGGTATAGGCATCAAAGAAAATAAAATACTTCATAATAAACTTAAATAAGAAGGTGAAATATGCTCTATACAGTAACTTTGAGGCTAACCTGAGTTATAGCAAACACCCTGGCTCCCAACCCCAAAATGTGAAAGTTAGCTGGCGTGCCTATGCAGGCAGGCAGACACAGAACCCTTACCATGATGTGGGCCTTGACTTTCCCCTTCTGCACAATGAAGGTGCCTCCCATCCCCACAGGCTTGTTTCCATAATGCTTCTCCAGAGTCTGCCTCATGCAAGTCACAAAGTTAAGCTGTCCTGTTCTTCTCTTGGCTTGTACTTCAATGACCTGCAGAGGGTGAAATGGTACTGCATAAGCTGTACAATTCTAATAACTACCTAACTGTACCATTATAAAACTTACTGCCACCAGGTAAATATTATCTGCTCAGCACACAAAGATCAGAGTTGAGATGTCTCATTCCTTGTTTTAAATCACACACACACACACACACACACACACACCAGTTATATGTAACTCCAACAATTTTGTTCATGAGTCCTTGAACTGAGTCCTGAATTCTGGAGACCAAGATGGTTTGGAAAGTTTGAGGATTACTAGGCTTGAAGGGATTCACCTCTGGTAATGGGGACTGAAGACAGGTTTGCAAGATCTCACTTCCTGTAAAATTCTTGACAGAGGTTTCCCTGTGTTCTTGTGTACTTTTACATCTCTGTCTCATTTCTTAAATAGCTGAAGCGGCTTTCTCCCTTCCAGATCTAAGTCTTCACAGAGGCTGTACCTAGATCAAGCAGGCATGCATTCTCCTTATTGTTTTCTTGTTTTTGTTACCACAGCTTCTAGCACAATGCATGTTATTATGCCTGGTTACCACCCATAAGTAAGCGTAATCTTATTGCTTTATGCAAATAATGAATGCCCAAAGTTTGTGTTTTGTTACCTTCTACTCAGAAAGGTAGAGCAAAGGGATGCTCTGTTTACTAGGTAATTTTATTCATTCACTCATTCATTCATTCATTATTTTCTAGACATGGTTTCTCTGTGTAGCCCTGGCTGTCCTGATGCCCAGCTGAATGCTATGTTCTTACAGGCATAATCACCTTGCCAGGTTGGCCCTCACTGGCAAAAAGATTAGCCAGTAATGCACATCCAAAATCCTGATATTTTTGGCTGTACTTCTCCAGCAGGAACGTTCCATCTGCAGGATTTATATGGGCAAAGTAACTTCTGTTCACAGGTTGGTTGTGTTCACTTGCTGTCTGAACAACTGGAATGAACTGGAAAGAAAGTCAATTTTAGTTATTAATAATTTTTCTCCTAGATCTAAGATTTTATCTTGGGTCTTTTCCAATATATTCACATATTGTTGCACTGTTGGAGAGTGCACCAAGCCTTTGTTCATGCTAAGACAGGGCTCTACCACTGCCTTCATTCCCTGCCAAATTCAGATTACAATCAAACAACATTATCATTCCCTAATGTCACTTCAAGAACAGATTAATGCATCTGTAGGATTTAATGGTTTAGGGAAGCAGCTTTGTTCCACCATGTCTTCCTCACTGTTCTCTCTCCCCAAAGGTCCAAAGCAACTGGGACATGGACAGAAACTTCTGAAACCATGAACCCAAACAAATGTAGGCTGGAGAGATGGCTCAGAGTCTAAGAGTACTGGCTGCTCTTCCAGAGGTCCTGAGTTCAATTCCCAGCACCCACATGGCAGCTTCCAACCATCTATAATATGATCTGGTACCCTCTTCTGGCATGCAAGGTGTACATGCAGATAAAGCACTCAGATACATAAAATTAAAAAAAAAATAAACCTTAAAAAAGATCATCAGGTGTACAGTGGACATGGCAATCCAGAACTGAACAGGTAGAGGAGGACTGTGAATTAAAGTCCAGCCTGGATTACATAGCCAGATTCTGCCTCAAAAAAACAAGGACACACATAATGCACACACATAACACATACACAAGTCTTTTGGCCTTAACATGTTCTCTAAAAACTATGAAAATAAAATAGGTATTTTATGAGCATTCGACCATTTGGAGTGTGCACTTGGCCCAAATGTGCAGAGATTCAACTATTAATAATTCACTAAAAAAGAAGGTTTTTTTTTTGTTGTTGTTGTTGTTGTTGTTTTGTTTTCCCTTGAGACAGGTTTTCCCACTAAAACCCAGACTGACTTGGAACTCACTATGTAACTTATGATGACCTTGAACCTCAAGCCTCAGCCTGGTAAGTGCCAGAACTACATATAGGAGCTACCACTACCAGCTAAAAGTAGATTTTGACAGGCCAGTAAAAAGGTCATGAATAACTCAAACATCAAATGAACAAAATAAAATAATACTATACACATACTGACCTCAGAATTGAACCCAAGGGTCTGAAATGGACCTGCTCCTGCTCCAAGGATAAAAGCTCCGGGCAGCTGTATTTCTTTTGCAATTTCATTTAGGTCATAAACCTATAAAAAGAAAAAAATTTTGAAGATGTAACATATCAACTCCCTGATTTATTTTTTACAACCACTGGCTTCCTTGCCTGCCACACTCACTGGTGGCCTTCCTGAGAAACAGGACTCAAGCCAGTTTCTATAGTCTGTGACACAAAGAATAAAAGCATACTTACTTTTTTTTTGTTTACAAGAGGCAATAAGTAAGGCACACCTCCTACTTCTGCAATTCTAGTTTGCCCACAGATGCCTAAAAAACACAAGCCATCTTAAAAGCAGGCAAATGTATCGTTCAAGTATCATTCCAGAAGATGCTAATTTACTAGGAATAAATGTAAGCGAATCTCAGTGTTGCACTAACAGAGGTGAAATAAGCAAGCGATCCCTGCTGGGCTCTTAACTGCCACCTATGCTGTCATTACTAAGCATGGCCTGGTAGCCAGGGGCATACCAACAACTGATTCTGAGAGGGGATGGACCAACTTTTGGGTAAAGTTTCTAGAATTCATTTGCCTAATTCTATAAGAATCTATCCTCCTGAGGGGAGGGTGTCATTTTCATTCAAACAATTCATTTTTTTTTTTTGCATAAATTGTATTTTAAATTTTTTTTGTTTGCATTTGTTTGTGTGTTTCAAGACAGGGTTTCTCTGTGTAGCCTTGGCTGTCCTACTCACTTTGTAGACCAGGCTGACCTCAAACTCACAGAGATCTCCCTGCCTCTGCTTTCCCAAGCGCTGAGATTACTGGCATGCTATTGCTTCCAGCTCTATTTTTAAATTTCTAAAACATTTTGTTTTGGTAGAATGTTGTTCTTTAGATCCATTCTCACATTTTTTTTTAAAGATTTATTTATTTTTTTTATATAGTATTCATGTGTGCCAGCATGCCAGAAGAGGGTACCACAGCTGATGATAGATGGTTGTGAGACAACCATGTGGTTGCTGGGAATTGAACTCAGGACCTTTGGAACAGCCAGTGCTCTTAACCTCTGAGCCATCTCTCCAGAAATCTTTTTATAAGGTTATACAAATAACAATAATGGGTAACTAAGCTGGCATCCCTACAACCCCCATTATCTACTTTCATTTTAAAATATATTCTATTTACTGCTTGATTGATTTTATATGCATGTGTATATATCTGAGTGTGGTATATGTATATGGTATATGCAAATATACTTATGTGTGTATACTGCACATATCTACCACAAGGAGAAGCCAGGGAAAGATGCTGGTGACCTGCCCCATCACTCTACCTTATTCCTTGACGGTCTTTCACTGAACTTGAAGTGAGCCCCAGCAATCCTTTGTGTCTGCCCCAGAGTGCTGGGGTGATAGGCACACATTAGCACTTGCAGGTCTTTATGTGGGTGATGGGATCTGAATGCCACTCCTCATGCTTGAGCAGGAAGAGCTGTTACTGAGCCATCTCTCCAGCCCCTCTAGAGACTTAAATTTTTTTTCTTTACTACATTTATTTATTTTATATGTGTGTGGTGGTGGGAGTACATGTGTGGAGGTCAGAAAACAACCTGTGGGAATCTTCTCCTTCTGCCTACGGATTCTGGGGATTGAACTTAATTCATCAGGTGTGACAGCAAGGGCCTTTACCTGTTGAACCATCTTGCCAGCCCCTCTACTTACATTTTTAGGCAATTTTAACAACACAGTGAGACACAACTTGGGAGAAGGCAATGTTTAAAGCAGAGTAGAAATGATGTTTTACTTGAGAAGTTTTGCAAGGATATTATTAAGTGAAGCATATTTATCACACTACTATTACATAGAGGAGAGATGCAAAAAAATCTTAACAGGTGCCTTCTGTGTTTGGGGAAGAGCAAAAAATAGCCACAGATTTCACTGAGACATTGATGGCTAGAGGAACTACTACAGGACTCATAGCTGTCCAAGGAACAGGTAAGAGGGAAGCCAGAGGTGGAGAGTGCTACACACAGCTGGAAGTTCTTAGAGATCTAGGTGAGACAAAGATTTCCAATAGATTTATTGGTTAAATCTACAAGATTAGATGACAAAGCTCAGATTCTACAAAATAGGTGGAGGCAGGGGGAAAAGATCCTGGAAAATATTCCAAAGAGTCAGCTACAGAGAGAAAAGAAGCTGGAGAGACAAGCTACAGAGGCAAGTGGATCTCTGTGAGTTTGAGACCAGCCTGGTCCTCAAGAGAGACAAGGAAGAAAGAGCAATTTACTCTCCTCAAAATGAAAATCAGAAATCACAGATAATTACAAGAGGGGGGGGGAAGAGGTGATCTTAGTTTTTGTTCATTTACAAGAAGAGGACAGGCTTCCTCTTTCAGAAGACAGTTCCCAGCACCCTCAACATCTGTAACTTCAGTCTCAGATGATCTGACATGCTCTTCTGGCCTCCATTGGCACCGGTCGTACACAAGGTACAGAGTTATACATGCAGACAAATCACCCACTACATATAACATGTTTTTAGAATGGTTTCTAAAAGTTTCACATGTTGACAGAGACTACAGTCAAAGACTGTTTAACCTGGAAGACTCCCTACAATAACAACTGACCTTTCCTATTTAATGTATTCAAGGCTCTGGGACATTATGGGGCTTACAGGTAATGGGAATCACAGACACAAGGGGCAAGACTAGTGTCTAAGAATTCCAAGCAGATTACTTTTCAACCAACTATGTCAATTAACATAAGAGAAACAGAAAAATGCACGAACCTCTAATTCCTTATCACCACAGGGCATAATTGAGGGAGGTTGGACTTCTGAAACACACCTGCATTTGGCCTTACGACTGACAGTTTGGCTCAGCTCTCTCAAGCTGTTTTCTCATCAATAAGCTGGAGCTAGCCCTTACCTTGGAGTATAGCTGCTACAGTATGTCCAGTCCAGAGGTCTGTCACACTGAGACTGTTGTACTCAACCAATATTCATTTCTTTCTGTTCTTACTACTTCAAACTTGGCAAATTTCTTGAAGGGGCCCAAGTATTTAATAGATGAATCAAATATAAGCCCTAAAAAGAGGCTTATTTAAGTTATGTATATGATGTATATATGTGTGGGGATATGTGCTCAGGAATGCAGGTTCCTTTAGAGGCTAGAAGAGGCCTTGGATTCTCTGGAGCTGGGGTTACAGAAAGCTGCGAACCACCTGATGTGGGTACTAGGAACCATATTTGAGTCCTCTAAAAGTGCAACAAGTGCTTTTAACTGCTGAGCCATCTCTCCAGCCCCCAAATATAGGCCTCTTAAGGTATTTTCTGACTTTGAGTAAACACATACAATCAAAAATTTTAAAAGCTTTTTACAAGTCACTTGGGAAATTAAATACAAAATTCTTGTGCTATTAAAACTTAGCCTACTGCCAGGTGTGGTGGTGCACGTCTGTAATCCTTGCACTCGGGACACAGAGGCAAGTGGATCTCTGTGAGTTTGAGACCAGCCTGGTCCTCAAAGAGAGCATAGTACAGCCAAGACTACACAGAGAAACCCTATCTCAGAAAACCAAACCAAAACAAAACAAAATAAAAAAAAAAACCACAACAACAACAAAAACCCACTACTATAGCCTACTGAGTATGTTACATAACCAAAACACTGAGCGTTAAAAACACACCTGAAATACAATCTTTCCCCACAAGGGCACACAATGAAATCTGACCCAAAATTAAGCAAATTTGAGCCTGAAGGTTGTTATAACAGCCTTTATTCATAGAGGAAAATAATACTGGCTTCCAAAAAGCAGTATGACTGAAAACTAAAAACTTAAAACAAAAAAACGCACCTTTTACAGGAAAGTTAAAGGGCTCCTTTCTTAAATCTGGGCAGTCAACCACGGAGACCTGGACATCAGCAAAGTTGTCCTTTAGTCCTTTCTGCAAAACTAATAAAAAACATGTAAAGGAGTTACTTAGCGTTAGGTTAAAAAGTGGCCACCACATATTACATCTTCCTTCAAAGTTTCTTTGTTACACTCATAACCTAAACTTATATTACTAAAAAGAGTGAGGGACCCGGGGCTTCAGGACAAAGCATAGTCTACCACTGACCTGCACCACCAACCGAGGAACAGACTTACTGATGAATAACATTAGATTTTGACAATATCCGAAAATATAATGTACTCTATGACACATAAATAGCCTTAATTACTAATGGTGTGGTGGTCTGAAGAAGAATGGCCCCCATAGGCTCATAAATTTGAATGCTTAGTCACCAGGGAGTAGAACTGTTTGAGAAGGATTAGAATGTGTGGCTTTACTGGAGAGGTATGTCACTGGGAGTGGGCTTTGAGGTTTCAAAAGCCTATTTGAGGCCCAGTCTCTCTCCCTCCAACCCTTTCTGTCTCACCCTGCTGCCTGTGGATCAGGATGTAAAGTTCTTAGTTGCTGTCCCAGTACCATGCCTTTCTACTTCTCTCTATAATGATCATGGACTACCCATCTACAACTGTAAACAAACCCCCAGTTAAATGCTTTCTTTTATAGGAGATGCCTTGTGTCTTCACTAAACCCTGGGTCCATCACTTTTTTAGTAATATGAGTTTAGGTTGTGGGTGTAACAAAGAACTCTGAAGGAAGGTTTATCATGTCTTTTAATGGTGTTTTTTCACAGCAATAGCACAGTAACCAGGACATGAAGAAAGGAAATGGGTTGTACACAGGTAAGGGTTTGCCTCTCTTGAGGATGGAATTTCAAACCACACATTCAATGGAGGTTACAGAGAAAACCTCAAGCCAAAGAAACCAGATACAAGAATAGAGACTACATGGCTCTACTTGAAGTGTTTCAAATGCAGGTGTCTAAGGTAAATATTCTCTGGGGGCAGACAGGCTGACTGGAAGGTCTGTGAGGAGCCTAAAAGAGTGCTGAATGTGTATTTTGATCTGAGTGGCAGCTACATAGGCACACTCTGCAAATGCTATGCTTTACTGTAGGTGTATCATGCTGTAATACAAACATAGACAAGCGGAGTGTCTTAACATTCCAGAGCTTTCTTTTTCTAGAACTTTATTTTATTTGGCTGTTTGAGACAGGGATGTTACTATGTAGCCCTGGCTGTCCTGGAACTCACTACATAGACCAGGCTGGCCTCAAACTCATAAAGATCTTTCTGACTCTGTTCAAGAGACACTTCAGTAATAATTCAGAAAAGTATGTCCGACAACCTGGCCTCCACAGCTCCTTATCAGTGAAGAATGTTACCTGTGAAAGTGAGAATCTGATACCAAGTAAGTGGGTGACAGCTTTGCCAACAAGAACAAGCTTTTCCACAGATAGGAAAGGACACTGCTACAGTCATTAATAGACATATATGCATTTCATTTATCTACAGTCCGTGTGTGTGTGTGTGTGTGTGTGTGTGTGTGTGTAGGCAGCTGGTGGGAGCTAGTTCTATGTTGGTTCCAGGGATGGGACTCAGGTTGTTGTGCTTGTGCTGTAAGTACCTTTAGTCACTGAGCATCCGCCCCATGAGGAATATATATCTAAGGATCAAATAAGAAGAAAAAAAAAAAAAAGCAAAGAGCAAGTACATGTTTGATTCAGCCTCTTCTTTCTCCTTCTCTAGTTTAGAACTTCCTTAAATTCTTGTTTGAACAAGTAAAAGAAAGGAAGAAAGAGAGAAAGAGGGAAGAAAGAAAGAAAGCAAGCAAGCAAGCAAGCAAACAAGCCAGGCATGGTAACACACACCTTTGATCCCAGCACTCAGGATGCAGAGACAGGTAGATCTCTGAGTTCAAGGCCAGCCTGGTCTACAGAGTCCAGGACAGCCAGGGCTACACGCAGAAACCCTGTCTCAAAAAAACTAAAGAAAAAAAAATCTACACAGAAATTTACATAAGCGAATTGACAGCCTGTGAATCAGGAGGCAAAGTATATTTGGGACTATGATCAGTACTCAATAGTAGACTAAATATTTTGTTTTATTTATTTATTTATTTTTAATGTCTCTGAGTGTTATGCTCACATGAATGTCTGTGCACCACGTGTGCATCTGGTGCTGAAAGAGGACAGAAGAGGGAACTGAATCCCCTTGAACTAACAATTACAGACAACTGTGAGCCACCACGTGTGTTCTGGGTCATCTGAGTCAGCCAGTACTCTTAACCACTGCCCCGCCTCTCCAGCCCCAGGAAACTATTTAAAGTGTATCAGAATACATTATTGTTGGTACTGCACAACTCTCCGCGTTCCTCTGCTAGTTTTCACTGCATGAAGTGGTAGCAACAAGATTACTAGAAATAATATGATGGTTACTTCTGGGAGAATGAGCAGAGAAGGAACCAGCAGTAGTGCTGGGAATAAAATGAATTTTGAATTTATCATTGTCTTTCAAAGATAGTCAAACTCCATGCATATGTGTCACTTTGTAGAAAGGACTGGCTTTTAAGATGGTATTATACACAGTTTCATGTGTTGCTAAGGACCTTGAAATTAAACAACTTCTAGTTTGTTATGATCAAGATGGGATAATAATGGTAAATGTTTATAAATAACGAAGCCTAAAAACTTATAAAAGTTTGGGGTTTTTTTCTTTTTTTTTTTTGAGACACAGAATTTTGGATTTTTTAAAAATAAAAATAATACTAAACAGACACTGAAATGGGAATTTTATAAAAAGTGCTATTTCAATAACGTTTAAACAGGTAATTAGTCATATATGTACTTCAGGGAACTTTTGGTTTTGTTTCCTGGAACAGTCCTTAAATATCCAAGGCTAGCCAGGCATGGTGGCACATGATTTTAATCCCAACACTCAGGAGGCAGAGGCAGAAGGATCTCTGTGAGTTCGCAGTTCGCAGCCAGCCTGGTCTACACAGGGAAACTCTGTCTCAAAAAAGAAAACAAACAAACCAACAAACAAACAAACAAAAAACCCCACCAAAAACCAACAACCCAAAACTACCATCCTTTTTACCTTCAGCAAGTTCCTCCAGATTTGGCACATAAAAAGAAAACTCAACACAAGCCATTCTCTTTCTTATCGCCAAGGATGCCCAACAGCAGCTGGGCAACTACTACAAGAGCTCACGGGCACGGGCACGGGCACAAGCAGTCCTGGTTCTGGAAATGAAAGAGTTCAGTTACTTGATGAAGGCAAAGGCTATCTAGGTTCCATAGCCTCAGAGTTCACTTACATAAAAAGGGCAAAGTGCATGGAGGCTTCACTCGGAGCCAAACAAACTCACGTGCATTCCATGTGAGCAGGAGCTGGAGAGACTCTCTCCTACTGTTCTTTCCCTCATCTTCCTTTTGATCGATTTTTCCATTTTCTTCCTTCCCTCCCTCCTCTCCCTTCTTCCTTCCTGGCAGAGCTGTATGTAGAACCAAGGGCCTCAGCCATATGCCAGCCCAATACTGTTCTATGAATCTGTTCTTTATAATTTTTCCCCTTTCATTTCTATTTATTCAGTCCTGGGATTGAACCGGGCCTCAGGTATGCCAGGAAAGCACTTTCCCACTGAGTGCTATGCTCCCTATACTCAGCTTGAACCTAAGCTTTCCGAACAGAGGGCCTCAGAATATGGTCTCCAAACCTAAGATGTGTACAAAGAGTTAAAAATAAGTGGTTTTATATATGTGTGCATGTGTATACGTCTGTGCCATCCACAGGAGTCTCTACTGTTTTATAGAAAACATGTATTACATAAGGTGCCTCTGCTAGATCACTTGATTACTATGCTGTATTTGACATTTAAGCTAATAGTTAATTGTCTTAGACTTATTAAATTTTTTAAATATTACAATTATTTATTTGTGTGTGTCTATGCATATATGCCATAGCATACCTGTAGAAGTCACAGGATGTAGGAGTTGGTTCCCTCTTCTGCCATGTAGATGCTGGGGACTTAACTCAGAAAGTCAGGCTTAATGGTAAATACCTTCACCCACTGAGCTATCTTGTTGGCCTGACTACCCTTATTATTATTTTTAAATGGAAAACAAATTTAATTCTAAAAGTAGATCTCAATGACAGCAAAATATCAAAAGGTGGCATTATAATAGAAAAACAGGATAACAGGATTTGTTTTATTTTTTTCCCCTGAAGCTAAAAAATTATAAGATGTTGCCAAATTTCATTTTTTACATTTGAATTATTCCTTTTGTCTATCATTTTAGTAAGAGAAAATTTCATTAACAAATTGAAATGGAAACCTATGGAGTGATTAGATTCTAAAACTCATTTTTTTTTTTTACTTTAATTTACAAATAAGTATACTTACTTGGTAAGTACTTCTAACATTCAATTAATCTGGTTACCTAACCAATTATAATCTTATATTTCCAAAAACACACGGCAAAAACACTTTACAGAAAACAGGCACACACATGCAAAGATGACACTTACCTCCCCTGTTCAGGAGATGAGGCTAATAAGCATGCAAAGTGAAATGACTAGAGAGAATTCAGGGAAAGAAAAGGAAGTGGGCAGGGAGATGACAGGCAGGGCCAATAACAGCATAGGACAGTCAAATCACTAAAGGCATTTCTGCCTCATAGAGCACCATGGGAGTAGCACTCAGTATCATTAATGGGCCATCTCCTTAATCAGAATGGTTGGCTCTAAATGTGCCCACAGCAAGGGAAAAGTGGCTTCTTCAGTTTGCTTGTGGGTTTCTTTTGATTTGTTTTTATCTTTAGGCAGGGTATCCACAACCTGTGTACATAACAGAAGTCCTGCAACTCACAGAGCTCCTCCTGCCTCTGTCTCCAGTGAAGTGCAATCATACCTGGCTTAGAAGGAAGCTCTGATGTGGGTGCTGGGCCTGGAACTCAGTCCTGCTGGAAAGCAGTAGGTGATTTTAACTGCTGAGCCATTTCTCCAGGTTCATATGTCTCTTGGGCACAGGATTTTTTTTTATTGTTTCACTAAAAAATAATGTATGTATGTTGTGTGTGTGTGTGCCACAACCCATGTGTGGTAGCCAGAGGACAACTTGCAGGAGTGAGTTCTCTCCCTCTACTGTGTGGGCTCCAGGGATCAAACTCCACTTATCAGGCTTGGGGCAGTGCTTATAACTCCGAAGCCATCTCTGGCCTGAGATTTCTATTTTTGACCATACTTTCAGAACATAATATTCTCCATGAACATACCATTGCTCATATTTAGCATTTACACTTTTTCTTTAAGACATAGGATCCCTACATTGTCCTCACAAGCCATCTTCCTGCCTCAGCCTCCAAGGTAGCTTAAATAAGTGACACTTACTTTAGTATTTTAGTAGACATTTGTTTCTACTGTCCTTTAGTTATTTAACAAATATACTCTTGTATGCAAATGAAATATAAGTAATTATTGAAAATAGGCCCCAGCTGCTATAATCATGCTTGAATTACTCTAAACATACTTATCAATTGAGTGGTCTTTAACTGTTTAGAACTAAAACACCTTAATTTTCTTTTGAAATAGTTTAAGATTAGTATATCATATACAAATAGATCTCAGACGCTCTCTACCCAGTTGCCCCATGTTAACAGTTTATCACATCCTCTATCAGGCAGCCAGTGATACTTGCTAATATATGAACATGTCAAAATCTGCACAATGGACAGGATATTAAACAATTGCTACTTCTATTTCTTTTCTTTCTTCGTTTTTTTTTTTTTTTTTTTTTTTTTTGAGACAAGGTTCCCTATATGACCCAGGCAAGTCTGGAACTGTGCTCCTCCTGTTTAAACCTTTTGAGTTCTGGGATTCTATCTATGTACCACCATGCCTGGCCTTAGTATAATTAAGCATATGCTGAGGAAAATGAAAGCACTTTAAATTATGCTTATAGTAGGAATAGGAATTCAAATTAGATTAAAACACATACTTTTTTTTTTTTTTTTTTGAGACAGCAGCGTCTATCTGTATAGTCTTGGCTGTCCTGGAACTTGATCTGTAGATAAGAGATCCGCCTGCCTCTGCCTCCCATTAGTGCTAGAATTAAAGGCACATGCCACAACTCCTTACTTTTTTATTTTTTTGGTTTTTCAAGACAGGATTTCTCTGTGTAGCTTTGGCTGTCCTGGTCACTCTGTAGACCAGGCTGGCCTTGAACTCACAGAGATACACCTACCTCTACCTTCCAGGGTGCTGGAATTACAGGCACCTGGGTCCGGTAACTTATTTTCGTAAAAGAAGATCAGTCAAACCAGACAAGGTGGCGGAGGTCTGTAATCCCAGCACTTGGGTATTACTCGAGGCAGAGGCGGGTACATCTCTGTGAGTTTGAGGCCAACTGGTCTACAAAGAGTCCAGGACAGCCAAGGCTACGCAGAGAAACCCTGTCTCACAAATAAATAAATAAAATGTATATATATCCGTTTGTTTCAAGTCCCTATCAAAATAGAGACAAAGTCTAACCATGGCAGGCTTCAGCCTGACTAACTGGTTTAGAAATGTAGACGTTCAGGCAGGCTGACAACAGGGGAGAACACATGTGTGTGGAAGGTGAAGTTGACGTTCGGACCAAAAGGGAATGGTTTCCACATACAGTCACAGTGGCTCCAGCCCAGCCTCTAGCCAGATAAAGGCAATATTTACTTTCCTGATTTAAGTGGTAGGTGTCAAAGGTTCAGAAACTCGGGTAGAGAGAGGTTGACCAAACAGGAGATAAGTGCAGTGGGAGAAACTGCTTGGTGGTGCCCATGTTTAGTTCCAGCACTAGAGGCAGAGGGGTGTAGGGGCAGCGGGGTGCAGAGGCAGGATGTTCTCTGTGAGTTGGAGGTCAGCCTGGTTTACATATTAAGTTCTAGGGCAGTCAGGGCTACATAGAGAGACCTGATTAAAATATATCCATAATTTTTTGTTGTTGCTTAATTTTGTTGTTGTTGTCAAACAACAGCACCAATAACTAACTCAAAAGCAGATCTGTAATGCCAGAATGCACCCTTATCTCAAGTTGGATCAGTAGTGAAGTAACGGCCCTTTCAGCAGACAAAAGGAAGAACGTGTTCAGACAGACCCTGCAGACCCTAGGACTGATCATGCTTAAGCCCACTGCGGGCTCAGCCCCCACAACAAATGACGCTCACCTGACGCGTGCGTGGGTTCTTCCCACTCAGGAGCACAGCTTCAGTCTCCTGCCTTTCCTTCTCTTCTGCTTGCTCCAGGCCTAGGGACGAGCTGGGTACCGCCCCTGCTAGAGACCCGCCCTCCACCGAGTCGGCCCTCGGAGCCACGCCCACGCACGTAGCCGTGCCCCTTGGGGGCGGGTCAACTGGCATTCGCTCCTGAAGTCACCCGCCGCGAAGAGCTCGCGCGAGATTTCGGCCTTGTCTAAGGCAGGCGCCTGGGCTCAGTGCGTTCTTTTTGGCGCGGTGAAGGAGGTAAGCGGTTGTTCCTGTGCGAAGGCGGTCTCTCTACCGCGGCTGACCCCATGGGGGACACAGGGGTCACGGTCACCACGGGCCGGGGCGCCTTGGGCTGTCTGAGCGGAAACGGCGCTGTTGTTGGTTGAGCAGCGGAGCGGGCTAGGCTTCGGGCCCCCGCAGGCCGCGAAGGGCTTCCTGACGCTGTTGGGAGGCGACAAGGTGTATCTGGGGAGGAGGGCTTTCTTAGTGTGTAAGGGGCCATGTGCTGGCTGCCCACATCTCTTAATGTGCTTTAAAGGCTCGCCCTACGTACTTTTTCTGAGCCGATAGCCACTCACCACGTGGTTTCCAAAACGTGCACCTTCAGAGTTTGAAAGATAGGTTTCTACAGTGTAGCTTGCAGTTATCTAGAGTTACCGTCGGTGCAGTCATGTGAAATTTTAATTTTGATGAGTTAATGTAAAAGTAATTCATGTGTAGTGGGTATTTGCCAGCTTAAGGTCTTGGTCACCTGTTTTCTTACCCTTGAAGGTTCTGATTAGTTACAGGATTTTTAAATTGCCATGTGGGTACTAGGAATCTAATTTAAGTCCAGTGGAGGGCCACCAGTACTCTTTAACTGCTAAGCCATCTCTCCAGCCCTATCGTAACCGTTCTTGTACACTGTTGGGACTCTACACTATTACAGGCTTGTGGCTATCTTGAGCAGTTGTAATTTATCTTTGAGACACTGTATAGTCCATCTGCCCAAACTGATACTCTTGTTCAACTCTCCTAGTGCTAAGGTGGCAGCGAACATTGGAATTAATGCTATATTACTGTGTGGCTGGTGTTGGTGGTTAAAGCCAAGAGGTGCTCCTTGGTGTGCATTTCGCAAGCAGGGCGCATCGGTATGTGGTTTCCTTCACTTGTAGGTGGGGAAATACTGTGTGAATGTATGTAAAGTACATACATGAAAGTACCCAGGTAGTCAAAAGGAGCCCACCATCTGATGCAGCTGGAGTTAACAGAAGGGCGAACCCAGAGGGTTGAAAGTTTTTAAAAGCAGATCTGAAGTGTACTGTCCACAGTACATGACTAAAATTTGTAATTGCAGAAAACTGGGGAAGGCAAAGTGATGGCTCAATCAGAAGTGAGTTCTGATGACTCCATAACATCTGATAGAGCTGAGGATATTCGAAACCAAAGGTAAGGGAGCTTTTGGGTCCATGTGTTTCTTTCAAAATGTTCAGTATATCATGAGACAGCATCTCGATAGGTAGCCATGGCTGGCTTCAACTCAAGAGCTGGATTGAAGGCATGTTCGTAACACCCTGGGACCCAGTATGTTTCAATGATGGGAAGTTGTTGTAATGCTTGTTAGAAAAGGAAATAGATAAACTGGATTACCATTTATCTTTCAGGCTTGACTAATACAGTTTTAAAAACTTAACTGCAGTTGACTCTGAGCTTGAAAATGTAAAAGTGGAATATATTCTATAGTTTTCTTTTAGATAAACTTTTTGGAGATATTTTTCTGATTAATTACATTGGCCCATTTTTGTCTAATAGTGGAAGCTTTAGTAGTTAAGTGGAGCTTTTTTTGGGAGATACATTTTAACAAGCTTTGTTTTAGATAAGACAAGGACACAGTGGTTACCGGGTACTGAGTCTGTTTTAAAATATTTGTTAAGATTTTAAGGAATTGGCTTTGGGAGAAATGTACGTTGAATTTTTAGCATCTTTTCATGAGTGCATTGCCTACACATAGTCTTTCTGGTCCTCTCAGGTTAGTAGATGGTGTTAGAGTTCTGAAACTCGGGTGGGGATTATGTC
Organism: Psammomys obesus; assembly: GCF_907164565.1. Classification (NCBI taxonomy): domain Eukaryota; kingdom Metazoa; phylum Chordata; class Mammalia; order Rodentia; family Muridae; genus Psammomys; species Psammomys obesus. Next base: position 11,623,070 of record NW_026592732.1, read on the forward strand.
TAGTGATAATTCAGTAATACAGTCTAATTTTTATTTTAGTGATGACTCATCTGATAGCAGCTTATTTAAAACACAGTGTGTTCCTCCATCTACACAAAAGCAAAGAAACTCCACTGTAAAATGTGTTACTGCACCTACAAGTGTTGAAACTGATTCATCAAGTGACTCGTCTTTTGAACCAAGGCCTTTGACTTTAAGGGCTATTTTTGAAAGATTTAAGAACAAGAAACGGAAAAAGAGAAAAAGAAAATATAAGCCCAAATTAAGACCAAGAGGAAGACCACCTGGAAGCATTAGAAGAAACATTAGAAGGTCACAGATAGATGTGAAACAGATTAAAGACAAAGGAGCTATGTTCCCATTCTTAGAATCTGAAAATGGAAGAAAAGCTTTACCTTGGAAGAAAATTTTAACATATGAGGTGAGCTGTTTTTATGAAGGTGAATATGGGAAAACAGAATGGTTTGTTGGCCATTGTCTGAGGGATACATGGAAGTTTTGATGACTACCATGTAAGGTCAGGATAAATATCACTGTAGTGTCTGAAATCTGCACAGGCATGCTGTTAGTGGAAGTACAGATTTACAGAATGGTATTGCAATCATTTCTTAATATTCAGAATCCCTTCAATGTCACTACACTGAAGTACACCACACCCAACTTTCTTAGTTGCCTTCAAACTTGTCATTTCAGGGTCAGCAAGTGTAGTATCATTCCCCCTCCCCTCCCCTCATTCCTGGTGTAACAACTCTTGACTGTCCTAGAATTTTGTAGGCAAGGCTGGCCTTGAACTCACAGAAATCCACCTGCCTCTGGCACCTTCAGTGCTGGGATTAAAGGCATATGTCATCATGCCTGGCCTATGATGTCATTTCTTAATACCTAATTTCAGAAGTATCTACCCAGAAAGGGATGGAGAATAGGACCATGAAGGATGGTGCTTGATAGCTGGTCATGTGCATTGTAGTTCAGGAGCTATTGCTGAAGGAATTGTACCACCTGTGCAATCACTGTACAAAACTAAGCAGTACCTCAGTTGAGATCTCATGTGAAGTGATTTTGAGCTGTCTCGTTGGCAGCTAAAGCTTAACTAGGATAAGGGTTGTACAGATACAGCTAAGAGTATTTCCAGAAAACCCAAGTTAAATTCTTAGTACCCTACCTACATGGTTGCTTCCAATCATGTAACCCTAGCAGTGCCCTCTAGTGGTTTCCAGGGGACCAGATTTGAAAAAAAAAAAACAAACAATGTAAATGCTGTGTATGTGGTGATTCTACTGTAATTCCAAACTTGGATAGTGAAGACAGTACCCAAGAACAAAGCCCTTGGCACAGTTTCAAGCTTGTTTCTAATGAATACATGTTTTAATATTTAAGGAATTGTATGTTCTACCTTGCAGCAAGCTGTTGCAAGAGGATTTTTTCACCACATTGAAAAACTCAAGTATGAGCACCACCTTACAGAATGCTTGAAGCAGATGCATGCTGGGGAGGATTTAGAAAAGGAAGACCTTGACAGCCGTAGACACAAGTACATGGATGATGATGGTCCTCTTTCTCCTATTGAAGAGTCATTGTAAGTTGGAACTTGAAGGGTTATTCAAATATCTTACTCCAAATTTAACTATTTTAAGACTGTCTCACTGCTGTGTAGCTTTATTGGGTCTGATTTACCAGCCTCTACTCCCAGGTGCTGAAATTAAAGGTATATGCCACCTATAAAATGTGCATCCTATTAAATTTTAAATAGTAATCATAACTTCATTTAGGATTGTTTAATCATAAGCTCATTTAGGATTGTTTGTTTAATCTGAGGCATATGCACATGTACAGGACAGCTTTGGGAGGATGTTTTCCTTTGACTAGGTTTCAGTAGTAACTACTGCCTTGTGACACATTTTATTTAATGTTACAGAACAGAAGATGAGGCAACGAATCCTGAGTCTGAAAGTGATATCAAATTGGTTGTAAGTAGCTGATTTTTATTCGAGTTATAAAATGGTAGAAGTTGTATTTTGTGTTTAAATTCCATTTAAACTTCAAAAAAGCTTAATGTGGGAAAGGGAAAATGAATGCTATGTTTAGAGTTTTTTTTTTTTTAATTTTATTTTTCATTCATAGTTTATTCATTTTGTATCCCAGCTGTAGCCCCTTCCCTTGTCTCTTCCCAGTCCCACACTATGTTTAGGGTATTTGATTATTGAGGCTTTTCTTTTTGTGATTATTTCTCTTAGCCCCACTGTTGGTTCAAAGCCTTGTCTGTGTGTTTACATTATGACATTGCATATTGCTTGGGTTATATAATCTTAGCTTTGGTGTGTAGAATGTTGTGATCCTGCATACAGGTATGGGTACACTTATGGCTAAAAGGCAGTCTTTTGTCTCCATTTTATGAGAGATAATTAACTCTTGACCACAATTGAATAGATTAACCTGCTAGCATGGGAAGAGAGTGTAGATCATTTGGACCTGGAGTTACACACATGTTGTGTCCTTAAAACTGAATCTTAGTCCTGGAAGGAAGAGAAGCCAGTGTACTTCACCACTGAGCCATCTCTCCAGCTCCCAGGAAAATACATTTAGCTAGTCTGGTGTGCCCTCTATATAGGCTGTCAAATGACAAAATGGTGTACTGAGGAGTAGATGTAGCATTCACCCACCTGTCAGTGGTGAGTTTAGTTACTAACTAATGTTTCTATTAAATGCAGGAAGATAGCTGCTTCATAATAAGCTCAGAATTCCCAAGGAAGAGAAATTTAGAACAAGAGAAGAGTAAGAAAGAATTTGGATTCTCTAAAAAATCCAAGGCCAAAGATACCACACAGCACAGAACAGGCTGGAAGACAAACATGTGAATACCAAAGAAGGTAAAGAACACAGGTGATTGTGTACACCAGCTAGATGAAGAAGAATAAAATCATCTTAACCAATCTGGGGAAGAGGATAACATTGCTGGGCAAAGCTAATAAAATTTTATGAAGTACTTTCTTTTCAGTGCTTGATTTCAGAGTAAAAGACCCTATAGGGATTACTATAACATTTAAAGCAAATGTGATTTTGATTCTAATTTCAGGAACCTTGGTCCAAACATTTTTAGGAAAGAATTGTGTCTATTTTTGGCTGTGTGTGTGTACTATGCATCCTGGTACCCAAGGTCAGAAAACATTAAAGCCCTTGGAACTAGACTTATAAAATGGTTATTAGCCAGCCATTGTGGGAGTGATGGGAACTGAACCACAATCCTGCAAGAGCACTCTTAATCCTAGCTTTTCACATACCCACACACAGCTTCTTGATGCTACTACCTGTGTGCCAGCATACGGCTAGGTTGTGTAGATCTTGAGTGACCTGTCTTCCCCTAAGATACTATGAATGTTGCTACTGTTCATACAGTGGTCACAATTGTAAACTGTTTCGTGTCAGATATGGATGCATTCCTTTGGCAGCACTTGTGTGTGTTTTTGTTCAGCTAGTGAACAAAGGCAGCTTGGACAGGTGCAAAATTAAATCCTCTTTTGCAACCCAGAACTCATTGTTCAGTATGAGTTTTGATACATTCAAGAAGGAATATAAAAGAGCACAGGTATTCTATTGATGAGGTTGATTTCTAGCAAAATGCTAGAAATGTATGTGTGTGTGTGTGTGTGTGTGTGTGTGTGTGTGTGTGTATACACACACACTTTATAAAGATGTCTTAAGATAGGCATAGTGGTATACAAGGCAGGTGGATCTCTTGAATTTGAGGCGAGCCTGGTATACAAAGTGAGTCTAGGTCAGCCAAGGCTACTCAGAAACCCTGTCTCCATAAAGAAAAAAAGGTATGTTAGATGAATATTCTCTCTTTCAAGGTTTGTCTTGATTATGAAGTCAGAATTGGAAGACACCCACGAAGGGATGCTTGTTTCAGTGTTGTAAGTAGCATATTGTCAATTTGAACCAAGATAGGTAGGTTTAGCAGAATAATGCAAGAATAAACAGTGAAGGCTGTAAGGTCATATACATAAGTTAGGATCTTAAACTTTCTCATACAATGGTAGTTTTAGAAGTATTAGGTAACTACAATAATACTGTTCCTAAAGTCTGATTGCACCTTTTTAGCCTCTCTTATATATAATGCTAAAAACAGCTTGTTAAAGAAACTTTTCCATGTGGTAAAATAAGTATTTGTGAACCCGGCACTGTAAGAATCTTAACCTTGAGCTTACTGTGCTAGCCTACTGTTCTCAGGTGATTTCCTTAATCGCCTGTTTGTAGATACAGAGGTTGGCTGGAGAGCAGGGCTATAGTTGTTCTTATTTTGAGGTCTATCCCGATGGGGCTTCCCTAGTAGCCACACATCGTTGGAAACGCCTCATATAGTAACTTGTGGTTTCCTTGACTCACGGGACTGTTTATTAGATCTGTGGGAAGGAACTGCATACAAAACAAGTAACAAAGTGTGGAACACTAATGTATATCACTTGGGATTTTTTTTTTCCCCTTCAGGCAGTGCATATCCTTCATAAAGATCCGTATTCCAAGTGTTAGGTGAGTTTTGATGGTACTGTATGTCATCTTGGGAAAATAGAGTTGCAGTTCAGATGATGAATTAAACTGTTCAACTGCTGAATGATACAGACATGAACTAAAACTTAATTCTGACAGAACTGGCTATAGCTATTAAGTTGGACAGGAGTATAGTTTTTTATAACAGGAAATTCTGTCATACTTTTTAAAGTCTTTTACTGTTCTTTAGGAATGAATATGATCAGACTTCAGAGATGTTGGTAAGTAAAACTAAATTTCTGTTTTTTTAGTTTAAGAAATTAAACATCTAAGTCCAGTGTCTCAAGCTCCAGATCTAAATTTCAGCAAAAGTATTTCTTTTGTCTGTACAGACTAGAAAAAAGGTTTTCTAATTTGTGCTTATACATCATTCAAATGGCAGATCAAAGTGGTTAGAAATGTTCATTCAGTAGTTCTTTTTTTAAAGATTCACCATGTACTAGTGTGCTTGTCCCACACTTGTAATCTTAGGAGTTGGAATTCTGAGATGGGAAGATCCAAGTTTGAGATCAGCCTGGAAATGGGGAAACTTGACTGTGTAAATGGCTCAGTGGATAAGTACTATAAATCAAAACCCTAGCAGCCAGGCAGATATATATGATAGCCAAATCTGGAAACTCAGGCTTCAGTTAGAGATATATCATTAGGAGTGATCAGGGAAGGTATCCCCCAAGAAGAGTATCTTTTATTTGAGTAGGTCTCCTGTTTGTTGTAATTCAGGATTAGGAATTGCACTGCATGGTATCTGCACTCAGGAGTTCTTTCCTTCTGGGTGTTCAAAAGACAGTGCGATAGAAACTCACTATCTGGCATCGTTGGTTTCTTGGCTTTGTGCATGTTAAACCTGGTATTTCTAATGATACAGTTTATTATATATATTATTTGTGGCTGTCAAAGCAGTATGTAAGTTGGGTCTCTATGGTTTCTGGTGAATAACTGGCTTTAAAGCTTGGTGGCAAGTGTTACCTGCTGAACAAACCACTCCTTTTCTTCCTAGGGTGTCAACTAGTGAAGCCTACGTTAAAATGGTAAGGCGTTGTTTCTGTTGCTTCTAACTTGAGTAGATGCCTAGTGTATAAAAGACTTGGGAACCTTTACTGAGCCTCATTGTACATAAGAATGGGCACTGTTGGTCAGTGTCCAGAATTGGTCATTGTGGCTAAATTGACACAGGTCATGCTTCCATCACAGTAGATAAGTTGCAGTGGTGACAATGAGACCTGTAACACTATTGAATGTGTAGATGTTAGTTAATTCATCTCACAATACTTTCTATTATCAGTCTTTTAGGTTTCTAAATTGAAGACATCATCAGAAATCTTCCGGTAAGATGCTAACTTTAGAAGAACAGCATTATAAGTTAGGTGAAGTCAACTACCAGGGTTGACAATGATACCAGTGACAGATGTTGTGATGATGGGCAAAATGTTCAACTGCTCTGAGTGGGCTGAATGAAAGTAGCCTTTCTGAACATCTACACTGGGTAGGTCTCTACAGATCCCATGTATGCAGGCCTGGGGACTCCTTTAACCATGGGAATCCTCTTGGGCTTACAAGACAATCTTGGCTTCATGTAGCCCATCTGGTTCTGTGGTTATTAATATGCCCTCATGTAGAAATTTTTGTAATTATTTTATCATATGAATTTGAAAAACTTTCCCACAGGTTGAGAACTTTGAAGTTAAGCCAAGGATAAAAGAATAAAGGCAAGTAATAGTCATTTTAATCATGTTACAAAGTAATGGTCATTACCAAGGCTTTTAGAATGCAGTTTCTCATTTGCTGTGGACATGACCATAAAAAAAATCCCATTAGGTTTTTTTTCTGTGTGCTACTTGGCTAGCAGTTAACCTGTTGGGGACACTTTAAATCTTTTCCAAGTAACTAATGGTAAGTAGTTGGTTGCTCAGCTGATTATGCCCATGTTCTTCTCATGCAGGGCACACTGGACCATCTTTGGATAGGTATACATGGACCATCTTTGAGGTAGGTAGGTATACGGGAGGCAGGTGGTAAAGGTCATTTCAAAGAGGGCTTGTTGGGCTTTAAGACCAAAAGCTCTTAACGCTGTGACCAAAGATTGATGTTCTTCACAGAGCAAAACAGGCACTTTGATAGTGCTGTGTTTTTCTATGAAGATACATGCATCGCCCTGAATCACAAGTTTCAAGACTTAATTTATGGCTTCTTCTCAGCCCTAAAAAACATAATGACCTGGATGGACAGCAGAAGAATCATCTATAAACAAAAATTTATTGGTTTTACATATAAATATATCTAGCTTTATGTACATTAAATAAACTAAAAGAAAACCCTTTACACAGTTTGTGAGAAGTCAGCATGTGTATTTGGCTCGAAGTTTCTGTAGTGTTTCCTGCAGAAGGAATGAAGATTAAATTCAGGTTTTGTTTTAGTTTGTGTCTTTGTTAGTGAAACATTGGCTCCTACTCACCTTATGAAATTCTTTTGCCCTTGCTGTACTTTGGTCACCGACCTCTTGCTTTGCCTTTTCTTCTCTTTGCTGTTTTACTTCAGCAAACTGCCTGTATAATCTGTTAGAAATACATGAAAGTAAGTGTGGGCATGTGTGGCAAAATAAAGCAAATGAACAACAAAAGCCATACCTTAGTGCCTTCTGGTTTATGAGGGCTTGTCTAGCTTTCCTCTCTTCAGGAAGAGATGCTCTAACTTTATTCACACCTTTCAGGCGGCTTAAGAATGAACCTGAGCAATAAATAACAGGTTCTTTATGTCATGACTTTTGGATCTCTACTGCTAAACATACCTATAAATAGGTTCTCTTAAGATATTTTGGTTTGAGGGAATTTACCTTTATTTCGCATCTGTCTCTGGTAGGATTGCTCCATAGATGTCCTTTCTTTCATAAAGGAGTCTTGTGAGCTACTTGATATGGCTGTAAATTTTAGAGAAAGATTATTCATAGATGTCCAAATATTGCTGGCTGTCTAGGTAGAGACTGATAATAAAGGGGCTTGCTTACCTGAAGGCGCCACTGTGGGCTGATCCACACAAGGCTCTAATACATCTCTAATAGAAGTTTCCGATGAAAGTAGAGGCAGAAATCCACCTGCCTAATTACAAGAAAGTCTTGTTTTCCTAAACCAAATCTTACTTTCCCTCCCGCTGCCAGTTTAGTTGCATATCCCATTTCCGGTCACAGGCATTTACCTGGGGACAGCTTTGTGCTTCATTATCTTTTTCTTCAAGTGTCAGGTTTGCAAGATCTGTTTCAGCAACACTGATGTCACTGGTGCTTACTAGAGTGAGATCTGGTTCTTCCATTATACCATAGCCAGATTCTGTTTCCTGTGCAGCAATTCAAAGTGAACATAATGTTCAAGTAGCAAGGCCTTAATGAAACAGGTGTGTGGGTGTGGTGACTGCTGGGTTTCCCCTGGCTGGCAAGGTCTCAAGAGACCGTGCCTGAGACCAGCCTGGCTTTGATCTGAGACCCACAAGGGATTAAGGAGTGTATGCCATTCCTTCAGCCACAGAATGTATTGGGGAAAACCACATCTGGTTGGCTATAGCATTGGAACAACGCTGAGCTACACTTTCTAGGAAATGTTAAGTGCTGCTCTATAAAACAGTCCTTACCCAGACTGGAATAGGGATCCGAAAGGAATGAGACTCTGAGTTTGTGATGTGCTCTGCTTGTGCCAGCTGAGACATATTTGTTACAGCTTTTGTAGTTTCAGTTTTAATTACATTCTGAATGGGCTTTTCATTTTGAATGCTTAATGAATTAGGTCCATGAGTTGAAGTTTCCATCTCCACTGTACCTATATACAACTTAGAGTCTTGTACATTTTCATCTTCAATGGGTCTTTGGCTTTGTGACATTGCAACTGTCCTTGACAGTTCTTCAAAGCCCAGCATTTCTTTGGTTTCTAGTTGCTTTACTGAGCACTCACTAGAGATGGAACCGCATGGTGTGCTGTGCTGCATATGTGACTGATGAAATAGAGTAGCATCATTAGATGGACTGCAGGCTGGAGTCAAATTCTCTGTCAAAGATGGGGTATGGACACTTCTTTTCTTATTGTTTACTATTTCAGTCTGCTCAAAAAAGTTCTGGCTTTCCATGCTTTGGGAAGTACCTCTTGCTTCAATGCTATGAATACTCGGTAGATCATCATGTTGGCTTTCCTGTGAGAATTCTGGTAGAAGCTGTTGAAAAGACTGTTCAGACCCTGCATTAAAAATGATTTCACAAAGTTAGCAAAGCCCTGGATAGAGTCACATTTTAAACTGCAAACTTTTAGAAGGAAAAGTAGCTGTGTGCAAACACAATAAATTCCAACAGTCAGTGATTTGAAAAATCACATACTATATGTATCTAATAAATTACATGGTTATTGGACCCTAAGCGCATTCTCATGAGTGTTCTGAATAACAAAAATAGAATGTGGACATGTACATGTGTGTACATACAAAGTTCTGGAAGAAAGGATTATATTATTTAAGGGAACAGAACCAGAAAGGGAACAGATGAAGGGGTGATGAAACTATGCCAAAGAAATGGGGGAGGATCTTCAAGTTTATTTAGCTCTAACTTAGTCACACATACCTTCAGCAGCAAGACCCTGAGCAAGGTTAGCCTCGAGTTGCTGGTTCAGTCTTGAGTCCGAAGGCAAGCTCCTCAGTGCTGTGAAATCAACTGTGCTTGTGGATGATGCCTTAAAAACATGATTTTCAGATGAAGATTCTGAGCTCTGTCGAGAACAGTAAGAAAAAAAAAAAGGGCTGAGACTGATTCTATATTGCTAATCAACTAAATTCCTTAATTACAACCTGTAGTCATCACAAAACCATGACTGTAAAGAAATTCCATTCTAAACCAGACACCCGTCTTAGTAGCTGCTGACCTAAATTCCTGAAAAATGAGCCAGTAGCCTGTACCTTGCTCAGAATGCTTTAACTGCTTCAGTCTGCTCTGGTGTCTGTAAACCTAAACATTGATAAGTGAGACAGTTCCTTTATAGGTTTGTACAGGGGTAGAGGGACAGTGCCTCACATAGCTAAAGGGATTGAAGCAGTTTCTCACAGCTGCAAATTCCACAGAAAGTAACTGGTCTCCACCTTAAAAAAAATATCCCCTCATCTCTGTATGGCACAGCTTTGACTTGGCTTTAAGGCTGTTGCCCAGCAAGCGGTATTAATAAAATCATCTACTTATAATTTGAATTGAGTCTGGTTTTGGTTTTTTTTTTTTTTTTTTCCTCCTTCCCAGTGGCCTTAAACCGATGAATCTGTCTTGTCAGAACAAAGTTTATCTTTTCTTCTTGGTGCAGGAGAATGAACATGATGCCTTACAAACATGATTTTCAGATGAAGATAAATATCCCTAAATATTTTTTCTGACAAATAGGAACCATATAGATTAGCTATCAAAAATGTCAGTCTGTAGGACTTGGGACTCGGCATACAAAGCCCAATGGCCTCAGTTTGACCTCTTAAGATCACATAGTTTAAGAAGACTGTGCTGTGCTTTGACTTTGACATATACACCATACCGAAAGCACATGCTTGCATGTGGTACATACAATAAATGTGAAAAACCACCAGGCTACAGAATTATGAAGTTCATTTTGGGCTTTGCTTTATAACTGAAAGAAAACATTTTTAAAATCCCATGAAATCGTACTTACTAGTTGAATTGTATTTAATAGGGAAGATTGTTTTATATGAGTAAGATATTTAAAAAAAAGAATAACACTCTAAAACAGTTCTCAGCTCTTATGGCTAGAAATGAGGTTGACTGACATAAGGCATCTCTGCAGCAGGCTGGCCTTCATCTGCTTCCAAGTTCTTGGATTACAAGTGTACATGACCTCCCTGTATGTTTCCACATAAGAAAAACTTGGAAAACAGAATGTATATGTGTACACACTTAGTTGTCTAAGATTCTAATGTAATTGATCAGAGGTGTGGTGTTTATATTAGGGGGAATTTTTACAGTTTTTATAAAAGGGATAATATTACAAATTTATGCTTATAAATTTAGCAATCTACATTTAGTGTGCTAATATTTAAAACAGTAAAATATACCAAAACTGATCCAATCGAAAATGTGACTAATCATGCATATGTAATGTTAATATATTTTAATGAATTTCTTGCATATATGAAGAATTTTAGTCATTCCTATACTTTCTCCTCCTGAGCCTTTCTTACAAAAGGACCCCTCCTACTTTCATATCCTTTGTGTATGTATATGTGACCACTGACTTTACCAGGATTGCTTGCATAAGCACAGGTGGAAGGTTATTTGCTGGAGCATGAGCATCTGAAGAAAATGACATCCTTTTCTATGATTCTAATAGGCTGCCAACTTTTCTACAAAAGAAAAGACTCAAACTCGCATGGTGGTGCACACCTATAATCCTAGCATATAGGAGAGTCAGACTGAATCAGCAACATACCACGTTTCAGCTTGGACTATAAAAAAAGAACAAAACACCCGTTCATAATACTCAATGCAATGAACTTTAATGTACCTGGTAAAAGTCTTTGTTGTCTTGAGAAATTCCAGAGGATGATGACAAGTCAAAATCTAGATGTGGTTCTAAGGGTTTAAAGAGCAGACGGTGCAAGTGTGGAAATAAATGTTCTAATTCTGGAAAGTCAAGGTCCACAGCTGGAACTTTTGAGGGGAAAAAAAAGATAGTTTAAAAACCTGCAGTGAAACTTGGGAAAAGAGGGCTAAGAACATATTCTTTAGAGTGTTTAAACATTTTAGGGTGGGGGTTTGGGTGGAGCGATGACTCAGCAGGAACTCTGCTCTTCCAGAGGTCCAGAGTTCAACCTCCAGCAACAACTCGGTGCTCACAACCACCTATACTGGGATCTCATGCCCTCTTCTGGCATACAGGTGTACATGCAGACAGAGTACTCATCTACATAAAATAAAAATAAATAACATCCCCCCAAAAATAATTTTTAATACATCAGGATTACTTCCAGTTACTCTATATGCTCACAAGATGCATTCAAAGTAAGTCATGATTATTCCCAGATAGGAGAAATGGAATCTTCTAGTGAACAAAGTTAATTAGGAATAGCAGGACATATAAGACTATGAGGGAAAGCTTAGCTGTAAGAGCTCTGAGCTCTTAGCTTACTTCATGATCAATGATTTAAAACGAGAAAGGTTGTCTTCCTTGTTTCTGGGACTCTCTATACTGCTGTTGTGTGTACTATTTTATTTAATTGCAACTTCTTTTATGGAAGGAAAGAGGTAAATTAACTTCTCTAAACTTCCCAGCGAGCAAACACTCTAAATCTTACTCAGATCTCTTATTGTAGTGCATAAAGGGAGATGTTCTCTTTAATCTTCTGTTTAGGGTCTTCACGCTTATATTTTAAAAATTTATGTTCATTCGTATGAGTGTGTGTGTGTGTGTGTGTGTGTGTGTGTGTGTGCGCGCACACATGTACATGCCATGGTACACCTGCCACAGTGCTTGTATGTAGGTCAGAGAAAACCACCAGAAGTTAGTTGTCTCCTCCTACCATGTGAGTTCTGGGAACTGAACTTATTAGTCAGAGAAGTGATGAGTTGATAACAAGTACCTTTAATGCTAAGATATCTCATGGTCCCTTTATACTTTTCAGTTACAGTGTTCCCAGATGCCCTGTCTCATAAATGCCCTCAATATTACCTGTGGCATAAATAATGTATATGCCATAAGAAATATGAAGCTCAAATAATACTTAAAACTAAAAAGGCTGAAAGGTGAAAAGCTAGAAAAAGTTAATACAAATATTCTTTTAAAATAATTTTACCCTGAAAATCTCTTTTTTCAGGTATCAAATCTGCTTCATTTATATCCTTGTCTATGATCTGCTGAACATGTGTGTGATCGAATGTGCTTTCTTCCTCCGTGGGCAATAGAGATTCATGAGCACGTAAGAAACGCTGCTGATAATAAATAACTTGTGTTGAAGGAACTGTACAACTAAAAGGATCGGTCTCTTCTTGTTTACTGGTAGATTCTTCTTCTTGATGCTCGGTCTGTTCTGAAAATGACTCTGAAAATGAATGTAATGAAAACATTTAATTAACATTTATAATACAGTAATTTAACATCTTGAAACTCCCTCACATAATATGTTAGAGCAGTATATATTGTTGAGATTTGTTAAGAGGGATTTCCATTAAATAGGAAAGTGGGCCAGAGTGTACACAGGATTTTGTCATTTTTTAGAATATTAGACTTAAGGTATTCTATTTGACATTGATGCTTTCCTGTGTAGAAAAGAGACAGCTTCTTCCCCAAATATACCCCCTGGATACACATGAATAAACAATGCTTTCTCTATTACCACACTGCAATTCAGCCAGTGCTGCTCCTTCAATATGTTCACAAAGTTTGATAATACCTGTATCTGTGAGGCTTAAATCTGTGATTTCATAACTTAAGAAGCTTCCAGTAGAAAAGGTTACTGAAGATAATGGCTCCTGAGAAATCTCTTGTGTTTCAGCCTAAAATTTCAAAGGTAAATATTAGATCATGATCATGACACATCTCAAAAAAACTGCAAGCCATCAACATTGCCAGTTGTCAATTCTGAGCTCAGGTCAAGTGTAGAAACCTTCATAGTGACAAAATTCAGTACTAAAACCTTTTCATCATTGCTCAGAAATGATTGTGCGCACACACCACACACAAGCACACACAAGCATGCGCACACACACCCACCCCACCCCCACACGCACACGCATGCACACAGCCTTCTCTCACCATACACAGACCCTAATTGTTTTAAGCTGTTTTGTAGTTTGCTTCTCAGAACTAAGAAGATCATGCACCAAGCAGACCAGAAGGTCTTCTGATGCTCAGATTTGGCTATTTTCATCATTGATCCACTTCAGTAGATCTCAGAGAACAGAGGTTAAGTTTTTAACAAACTAAACAGAAATACAAAACCACACTGCTTAATATATTACACACAGAAGTATCACTGACCTTATCATCTAGCTTCACAATTGGACCCAGGTATGTACACGCTTCTTTTTCTTCTTCTGAGACAGCATGACTCAAGACTGCATGATTCTCCACATCAGATTCCTTGACTTGAACTAAAATGTGGATTGGAGGGTTCAAATTAGGGGTACAGAAAATTAAAGTAAATTTTAGTACCAGAGGGTAGCATTCCCTGTATTTCTATACCTTGTTTTTATATTTTGCTTCTTAAAACTGCCTTACCTCAGGCCAAAGAAAAAAAAGACCAGTTTATTTACTATCATGTATAAATCTCACTAGGGCAATACTTAATACTTAAGGAAAAAAAAAAAAAAAAAAAGGAATGCAGTTATCAATGCTAGTCTAGGGCTAAATTTCTTTTAAAATACTTAAATATCAATTATAAAGTTGGAAGAGTCAAAATATATCAAAATATTAAAAATGATAATGTCCTGTAACACAACTGCAACACAAGAAACTGATGCTGGAGTCAACCCTTCTCTTATGAACCCTCCAACAGGAAATCTCTCATGTCCTGTGTTATGCTTTAGCTACAACTCATATATCAATTATCTGTGTTTAATTTACGCTAAAATAAAAAGAAATCCTAGAAAGATAATGATTTAAAAAAAGAAGTCACAATGAATAAAGTAGTACTGGAGCTCTGCTTTGCAGGCCAGCAAGCGCTATTACAGCTTCACACCTATAAACTTAAAAGCAAGGAAATGAACTTTGGTTGCCACTGGGTGCTGGAATCAACTGACTTAAAATTCTTCATATGTTTACAAGTATCATGAAGCACTCTCTTGCAAGGCCAGTTTACAGAAGATAGTCTTTTTCCTACTACTGTATTCACCATGTAGCCTACAGAGTCGCCAACTCATCAAATCTTGTACAGTCCTCCTAATGGCAGTCACTTAATGAGACAGTTTAACAGTAAAAAGCTTTCCTAGCACTCGGAAGACAGAGGCAGAAGAACCAGTGTGAGTTCCAGGGCAGCCTGGTCTACACATATCCCAGCCTCACCCTCATAACTGTTAATGATTTTGTAAATCTAGAGAGCACAGATGTACCACAATGAGCTGATCCCCAACTGTCACCAAGGCTACTTACCACTATTACACAGAACCAAACAACCACTTTTTGTCCACCTGTCCTTGTGTATAGCACATCCACTCCCGAATTATCTCTTACCTGCTTCATCGTCGTCATGGCTTCTACTGTTATCCTGGGCAGGTGGTTGGTGACAACCAAATGGATCATGCGCCAGCGGGCTCCCCAGGAAACTTTGTTCTCTGCTTACTGAGACCCTTAATGGGTCTCGGCCTTGATAGAAATCTGCTTTTCCTGGGTAGAAAAAGACCTGACTCATTAGATTTCCAGCTGCTCAAAGTAAAATGGCCATTTATTTTTAGATATATTATTTTACGTGTTTGAGTGCTTTGCCTTTGCCTGCCTGTATGAATATACACTTGTGTACAGTGCCTGTGGAAGCCAGAAGGGGGCATTAAATCCCATGGAGCCGGAATTGAAATAGCTGTGTGCTGGGAACTGAGCATGGGTCCTCTGGAAGAACAGTGTGTACTCAAGCTTTGAACCACCTCTCTAGTGCATAAATGGCCACTTTATCATGTAAAATGGCTATGTAGATAATAGTTTTTAAAATACAGCCAGCCTTTTAGCATCCCAAATAAGAAGGGATTTAGAAGAAAGATTCTAAAATATATGATGGGGAAAAATATAGACCAACAGAAAATAAAGAACCAAAACAAAACTTAACTTTTAAAGTTACTCCTATTTTGTATGGAATAAAAGTAGAATGTTACTAAGGTACAGTATCATAGGAACCAGAGAAAAGTTATTTTCTGTTAACTGCAAATGTATGATCAAATAAATTCAGAAGCAATAAAATTCAGAAGCAAAAGAAAAAGGAAAGAAAAACAGAAAGAGTGAAATAGAAGAATTAAGGAAATTTATCTAGAAAACAAAGACAAAAGTAATGAACTACAAGAGGAAAAATAAAAATCAATACAGATTAGTATTTTCAACTTAATTATTAACCTATGTGCCCTCTAACTGCCCTACCCATATGAAATTTCAACCAAGCTTTGCTCTATGGATTAAAAAGCATGGCAAGGCTTTCACTTACCCCTCAAACAGCTTCCCCCCTCTCTGGGGGAAATTACATTTTTTATGAATGACTTTGTTTAGCCAGGGACACATCTGCAATCCCAAACACATGGAAAGCTGAGAACCACATGTTGGAGCAATACTGTGCGTTCCAGGCCGTCATGGGCTACACTGCAAGGCTCTGCTTCAAAAAGCCAAAAGAATAATACTGGGAATTACTGCAGCTGTCTACACACAAAAAACCAAAAAACCTCACAACAGGCAGGACTGAAGGGGAATGGAAAATGAACTGTTGTAAGAGTTCAAAGAGAGAAGAGATAGTAATTTACTGGGTTAGAAGTCCACCACGGAAGGGGTCAACTCTTAAAAAGGAAGGGGAATAACATGATTTTCCCTTTAGACAAAATAGCATTTTATAATCTCAAAAATGATTCAGTTAACTACAGGAATAAGTGATAAGCATTTCCTCACAATCATTCTGAGTCAGGTAAATGGTTTTAATTCCTGAATGGGAAAAAGCTTCCAAAGCCAGTGAAAAATCCTGACTCTCATTTCACGAAGCATATCACGTTCTCACCTGTTATAAGCAGAAAGGCACTGATTCTTAGAGGGCCCATATTTCCCCACCTTACCATATTCTTTCAGTAAGAAACAAAGGCACCTTATTTTATGGCTCGACCCCAACAGCTGAAAGTAACACTGCGCTCCTATGTACCTTTTTGTCAACAAAAAACTGATTTTTTTCCTAAACAAGATCTTTGGTAAATCTGTCAAGAAAATTATCTGGTGACTCTAAAATATAAAGATGTTAAGAAATTAAAGGATTTCAGGAAGAATTTTTTTTTAGGTGTCTGATCATAAAAGTAGTATAGTAAATAAATGTATATGTCCTAATTACAAGTAAAGCCAAAATTTTAGGCATAATTATCCTACAAAAGATACAGGAAAAGATCAAGGCCAGATTGGTCTACCTATCTTGTCCCAGGTCAGTCAGGACTACTAAGTGAGAGCCTGTCTAGAAACAAAACAACAACAAAAAACCCCGACCAAGATGTAGAAAAAGACCAGTAAGAACAGAAAGGTGAAGGGAAAAAGAGAATTGAGTCCCACCTTGAAACACATCTAGACAGTTGACATAAAAGGAAGCACTGTGTTAGAATGTGAGACAGCAAAGACTTTGTCACAGCACACTGCCCTTCTCCATATGTGAGAGAAGGTAGTTACAGTTTACACTGCGTTCCTCATTGAAAGAGAAGCTAATTAAAGAGCCACATTTCTTTATGTCAAAAAACTAAGTACTTAAATAAATTCTATTTTTTATTTATTATTACTGTGTTTATGTGTGTTATGACATTTCTTTATGTCAAAATCTAAGTACTTACATAAATTCTATTTTTTATTTATTATTACTGTGTTTACTGTGTTGGAGTGTTGCCATGGCATGTGTGTAGAGGTCAGAGGGCAACCTTTGGGAGTTGGTTCTCTTTTTCCACTTGGGATCCAGAGACTGAACTTCAGCTGTCAGGACTGCACAACGAGGAGGAAAATGCTTTCTACTTGGCAAGCCATTTATCTGGTCCCAAATTTTTAATTATTTTTATGTAAACCAGTTTTTCTTTTTATAAGTATTCAAAAGCTGTTTCTTAGATACATTTTAGCATACTTTTAAAAAAGGTAGAAAGCTAGCAAACTAGTAAGATGTTGTATTTTATCACAATATTTACCTAGAATGGAAGTCCTGCCACTTGCTGGTGACTCCACCTCCTGTATAGTACTAAGCTCATGCTGGTTTAAGTCCAAACCAAATTTAACTTTGGAGACAGGTGGCTTTGAGGCTCTTCCACTCAATTCTTTGTCCAAACTCTCACCTATCAGGTCAAGGACAAATGAAACTTTGTGAACACACAGCAAGCTTTTCTTCAGCCAGCTAGCTGCAGGGATGAAGGCAAATAGGTATGGTCAGAAGAGAATAGGGATTATCTCACCACTGTACTCAGCATGGACATCTGCTGAACATGGCTGCTCATCACTAGGGCTCTCTTGATCTGAGTCTCCCCAGGCAAGACCTTGGATATGAGGAAACCACCCTGTGAGCTGTTCTAGCCTCTGCATTTTCAAGTCATTCTCACCTGAGGGCTGCCTTGCCTGAAAAATGAGGATGATAAGAACAATGTGTGTTAAGGGGTTATGTGAATTTTAATCTGTCAAACCTTAACTGAATGAATAGTCTATCAATGCAGTCTTCCTTGCATCTCTGTAATCCACCCACCTCATGGGCCCAACAAAGTACTTGGAAAACACCATGAATTTACGATTTTCTTTTGCTCTGTAACTATAAAGTTCCTGTAACTGTTTCCAAAGTGGAACATGCTATTCAGGAAAACCTGAACCTATATCCCCAGGTATAGCTCAGAATAAACAATCTGTGTTTTATGTTGACAGATCAAAACTGAGAAATACTTCCATCACTGAAGGCATGAAACTCCCAGTACAAGGTTCAACCACATTTCAGCCCCACACCCAACCCTTAGCTCCCTCTGCCTTATTGACAGATTAGATCTGAATGTTTCCCTTTGCCTTTCCCCCATTATCTTTCCTTCACAACTCTAGGACTATTATATTATGGACTCAAGTGCTTCCTGAACATCTAAGTGCTGCAGAATTCTGCTTGTACTAAGAGACTTGAGAAGTGGCCTAATATAGAATAGAGCCATTCTAACTATGCATGTGTCTGAGTGACCACATCAGTCTCCTCAACAACTCAAATGTAAGCACCATCAGTAGGTCTGGCCTCTATCAGCCTATAGCCATACCAGCTATACCACAATGTCATTTAGGAAAAAAACACAACACAGACTGATTCATATACAAATGTTAACAACATCATTAGAGAACAGAACTGCCACAGTATAAGAAAAAGCCTGTTAACCAGTTCTTTTTTACAATTTTTATCTGTTGCAGTGCAGACAAAACTGCAACAAAACTCATATATGAAGATGGGTATTCTTTCATGTAGACTGTATTTAAAATTATCCTAAAGTAGATACACTTCTGTTTTAATTTCCACACTCCCAATAACCAAGGAGAAGGAATGGAATCAGGTTTAAACATCTATTATGTAATGCTGAAGTTTAAAATTCAGAACATACCTGACTGACATTAAAGAAATCTTTCAAAGTCTCTCTGTGTTTTTCGATTTGCTGTTGCAAGGCTGTCTGTGTCTGCACATGCAATTCTTCTTGGGCTCTTTGCCTAGAGTATAGAGCTTCTCTTTGTAGATTCAGCTGCTTCTGAAGACTCATGTTATCTTGCTGAATTAACGCAGGCTGGAAAGAACTTAAAAGACTGTCCTGCAATCTTGGGATCACACCATCATTAGAAGGAGCTTCATGCTCCTTTTTAGATAAATATAACTCACAAATGCTTTTAGATTTAGCTTCTGCAAAAGGTAGTGGAATGAATGGATGCTCTATTTCCTTGGAGAGAAACAAAGCAGGGAAGGTATGCTCAGGAGATTCACTTTTGTTTTTGCTGTTTTGTTTGTGTAAAAGCAGTTCTTTATGAAATACCATTTCTAAGTCCAACTGCTCTGCCAGATTATCCTGTGGAGGCAGAAGAGGCTGTGAAAAGCTCAGACATTCACTATGGTACCTGGGTATGTCAGTACCATCCTTTTTGTCTGGGAAAGACTGTAAGGAATCTTCAGAGTTGACAATAGGCAGTGCTTTCTGGGATGAGAATGAAAAGGAGCTAATTTGTTCAGAAGATACCCTTTGCTCCAATTTATTGAACCTTTGCAAAAGCAGTTCCTCTTGTATTTCCTGGCCAAATCTAATGCCTTTCCTTTGCCTATCTAACTGCTGTTGAAATGTCTTTAAATCACCATGATGAGGTTGGATAAAATGTTCAGCAGACATCTCTTCAAATTTACATGGTCTGGGAAACACCAGCTTTTCCTGGGTTTCCTCAGTAGAACAAAATAAATTTGTTTGTGCATGACGGTGTTCTGGCTGTGCAGTCAGATCATCCTGCTGAGGTAAAGCAGTATGTGATAAACCCAATGCCCTGTCAGGTAAACCCATAATCTCAAAACGACTGGAAGATATTGCTTCGTCACTGATAGTTGAACACAGCTCCTGTGTTCTTTCAGAGTCAGAAAGAGGGAATGAAGCAAGTGAACACTGTGGTTTCAGGGGAGAAGACAGACCAACCTGCTCTGGAAATATTCTTTCCTTCCACTCTCTTAGGGCTTCTTCAAGAGCTTCTTGTCGAGAGTGAATGATGGCTTCCCTTTGTGCAGCTAACTGTTCTTGAAGGACCTTCAAACTGTCTTGCTGAGGGTGGATGAGTTGGGATATCTTTAAAAGTCTACCCTGCAATTCTGGCAGCTGAAGGTTTGATGTCACTCTACTGCTGCTCTCTGTTGAGAGTGAGCCTTGTGTTATAGAGTCAGCAGAAGGCAAGGACACACCCAGTGGCAGTCCTAATGAGGGTATGAAGGGAGAAAAGCCTGTCTGTTGAGAAAATGAATTTTCCCGAGTTTGAGAACTAAGCTGACAGCTCTCTTTTCCCATGTCTACCCATTCTTGGTGTTCATGAAAATTATCTGGTAGGGGGAATGTATGTTGTGAAAATCTAACTAGTCTTTCCTGAAATCCTGGAATCTTAAAATGGCTTAAGGGACCTGTACTATCACTGACTGATATAAACTCCTGGGATCTTTCTAATTCCACTACTTGGGATGGAGAAGACAAGGTGCCAGACTGTTGCGAACAAAGTCCTTTTTCTAATTCATTTAGTTTGTGTGAAAATTCCTGAATCTCTTTTCTAGAACCATGTATAAACCTCGGAATATGTGCCTGATCCTGGAGTGTTATAAAATGTTGTCTTGGAAGGCTGTGCTGTGGAAAGCCACGAGACTCCTCCTGAAGTTCTGGGGTGATCGGGTGACTGGGGGGAACAATATTCTCTTTCCCAGATGAATATTGTTCCTGGAATCTCTTCGAACCAGCTTCTGAAACTGCACGAGAAGCATCTGAATGGTGAGCAAACACTGAGAAAAGTGAATTTACTGGCCCAGCCCTACTGCCTCCCAAAGCACTTTCTCTATGTAAAAGTAATGCCTCTTGAGTGTCATGTCTAGGCTGAATCGTATCCATCTGCGCTGTCAGCCGTTCTCGCAGAAACTTTAAACTTCTGTGAAGTGGTAGGGTCTGCTGTAGAAAAGCTGAAGAGCCATCCTGAGATTTTGAGGTTTCAGACTGGCTTGGGAAAAGCCCTATTTTGTTTGTAGGTAAAGGCTGTTCCTGGATTTTTCTAGATTGTTTAGAAGCCAATGTTAGGGAACTAAATGACTGCTGAGCCACCTGATGTGGCCAAGAAGGCCCAGCCTGTTCAGGACATACAATTTCATCCAGTTTACTCTGTTTATGTGCAAACATGACCTCCTGGGCTTCTCGCCTAGCCTGAAGGTTATCCTTTTGAACACTGAACTGTTCTTGGAGAAATTCTGAACTGGTTTGCTGTGAGGAGATAGGCTGTGAAACACCCCAAAGCCTGTCCACATTGCCTGAGGAAACAGTGCCATCACTTTCTGTTGAAGATGCCTGGATTTCTCCTGATTCAGCTGAGGCAGATGACAGTGAAGGAAGTAAGTTTCCAACTGATGAAGATGAAGGTAGAAATACTTGAAGAGCAGTCTGCTTTTCCAGTTCTTTCTGTTTATACAAAAGCAGCTTTTCCTGAGCCTCTTGTCTTGCCTGAAGAACTTCCTTCTGTAGTTCTAACTGTTCTTGGAGAACTTTTAAGTCACCCTGCTGGGCTGTGCTTGTTTCTGAGAATGACAAAGGCTGATCAGGCATTTGAGTGATTACAGACTGGTTTATGGTTTTTAAGGGTTTCTGAATTTTTCCAGATTCAAGTTTAACTGGGAGACTAGCAAAAGAACATGCAAGTACCAGTGGCCTATCAGAAGACAAAGTTCTTGAAAGTGCTTGAGAATCTTCAGGGATGGACTCAGAGTCTTTCTCATGCATTTCTGCCTGAGAGAACTGCTGTCGATGTTCCTGTGACTCCACAGACTGCTTGGTTAACTTCTCTGATGTACCTGTTTCTCCTTGCCTCTGTGGAAAGTGACCCTCACCTGGTAACTGAATATCACCATGATCTAATGCAGGGGTATGTGAGGGTTGCACAGGTTGACATTTGGTAGGACTTAGCTTCAGTCTCTGGCTTGGATCCCAATGCTCTGATGCAGCAGCAGACTTTTGGGATTTCTGTGGCGGCCCTAATACAACAGAATCAGGTGCCAGTGATATGGCTGGTACAGGGAGACATCTTTCTTTTAATACAGTTTGGTATTCAAGTAATCGTTTCCTGGCAGTCTCAACAGACTGCTTGTGTAACCTATCAAAAACAAATATAAAAACAAATACCAGTAATTTGTAATTTAAAAAAAAAACCCTCAAATTCCCAAATCTTACACATTACAATCTATAAGCATCAATCTAAGGTTGCCGATATTTACAGTGATTCTACTTCCCTTAAAAAAACACCATGGCAATTTCTAAGGTACTTCCAATAGGATCCTAATAGAAAACAAATCATAAATCCCCAAGATGAAAGACTCTGTCTCACAGAAATTATACTTCATTCCGTACCTATTTTGTTGTAAAAGCTGATGTTGATAGTTACGAATCATCTGCCTGTGACAGTCTTCATCAGAAATCATAGCATGTGACATTGAGGCAGGGCAAACCTAAAAATGAATATACTGTTTTCTACAGTGTCAGGTAAATCCAGCAGCTCAACACACATCTTACTAATAAACCTGATCATATCTATACTGGCACAGGACACAAACTGAAGAGGAAATCTACCAGGTGAATGGAACATAAACAACATTTTCTGGCCTCCCAATGCCATGCTACCTCAAACTGAGTTTTCTTTTGTTTCTCTTCTTCTTCCAGTTGAGCCCGGAAACAATCAGTTTCTAATCTTAACTTCTGTTGCTCAATTTGTTCAAGTAATTCCAACTGCTTCTGCTTCTGCTCTTCTATCTCCATTATCTAAGTAATGAGAATATTATTGTTCTAACTAACAACAGACACTGAAGAGAAATGTTCACATACATTGCATTGAAAAGAAATATATGTCATCAACAAACGGACCCATTATCCATGAAATAAGTAGTCTTAAATCTGTCACTGATGTTGCCAAGGGGATTATGGGAGAACCAAGAGAAAGTGGAAAAAAGCATGCAGCAGAGATTTAGGAGGCAAATGAGTATAAGCAGAGACCAAATACACTATGTCAAGCTGATATATAAATCATGTTATCAAAGAATCATAGATTAAGACATGCTGCACAGGTCAAACAAAACTGTAACCCCAGGGCCTGCTTACCTGTTTGTGCCTTGCTGACATTCGAATTCTGACTGCTTCTTCCTGAGGATGAAGCAGTACTGAACTCTGAGCCACAGTTGTGACAGGTGGAGACACAGCCATCGCTACAAGAGCCCCCAAACAAAAATAAGCTTCTCAATTGTTATTCAGAAAGATGACTACAGAAAAAATATGAGGAACCAAGTAAGTTTAATTGGAGTATAAGACAGAAGAAATACCTTGTTCCTTTCCAGCACCCGCTTGGTAGAAAAATAGCTTATCTTCACTACTCAGTGGTCCTGACTCAATCGTCAGCCTATCACTGTCCGTGACTGTAAAAGATAGCACTGTTATGACAGTGTCAAAACAACAGGAACCTGAATTCAGATCAGCCATTCTCTCTTGGTCCACATGAAGTGGACATTCAGTGAAGACTCAGTCATCTTTTCGGTAGCTACATACATTAACCATCCAACCTAAGGCAAATATTACAAGAAAAAAATCAAAGGCCAAAGAGGAGCTAAAGAAATATCAATGAATTTTTACTAGAATAACTAGTTTCTAGGGATTTTATCATATAAGGATAGCCAATTATTTTGCACAGAGCACTCATTCAATCATCTATCATGTTATGGCAGATGACAAGGAATATTGTACTGAATGACAAGAGACCTCAAAGAGGTTTGAAGGTTGAAAGAGGGACAGAAACATCATATAATCAGCTCAGAAAAACTTAGAGAATTAAAACCAGGTACTATGTAAAGAAAATAAAGGCTATTATTACACAATAAATAAGGACACTAGATTGGTGAGTCAGGTGTGCTTTCTCTGAGAAAATGATAACGATAAGGAAGGAGGTCAGGTGAAGGAGAGGAACAGACCTACACAAACACCACAGGCAAGGCATGTAGTAAGCTGAAAAAAGAAGAATGAAGTAAGATGAAAGTGGAGAATCCCCCTTTTGCTGCTGCATCCACAGCCAAGAGTATGCTCAGGCTACAGAAGACGCTTTCCTCTAGTGTCCTCTGCTCTGGAAAAAAGAAGGTCTGGTTGGACCCCAATGAGACCAATGAAATCGCCAATGCCAACTCCCATCAGCAAATCAGGAAGCTGATCATTGATGGGCTGATCATTGATCAGCCTGTGACAGTCCATTTCTGGGCTCGATGCTGGCTAACACCTTGGCTTGATGGAAGGGCACACACAAGGGCATAGGGAAGCAGAAGGGTACAGCCAACGCTTAGATGCCAAAAGGAGCTTCTGGCTGAGAAGGCTGAGGCTAGTAAATCTAAGTCCAAGGAAGCATGGAAGTGCAGGGAGGATAGCCTTCAGGCCAAGAAGGAGGAGATCATCAAGAGACAGAGGAAGAGACCAAGAAATGAAGCTTCCTTCATGTCTGTACATAGTGGCTTGGCTGTGGATCAGTCATTGAAGTAAAACAACAGCAAAAATAAAAGGAGAATGCCTATTCATGCAGGACATTTTCAAAAGAATGTAATTATAGGTTCAGCAGCAGAGTTCCTTTTATTAGGATTCCAATAATGTATTCTTTCTACTTGTCTGGCCTCCTATAGCTTCCTCTATAGCTGGAATCCCTTAGGTGGTCATATGTCAGCTCCCTTCTCACTGAATTCTCTCCTCCAAAAGAAACTTCCATTCTCATGCTTTAAATATGTGACTTCCTGAATTAACTAAGCTATTCAACTAATTCAACAACTGAACTTTTTATACACAAGGCCTCTGAGAACAGAGCAATGAATAAAATCTTCAAGGTCCTCTCTCACAAATGGGTTAGATGTGAAGAAAATAAGCAAAATAAACAAGAAAGCAAGTCTATTGCCTGCTGGAAAGAGCTAAAAAGAAAAAGCAGATTGAGAGAGATTGTGACGAGATGGGAGCACTACCAAGAAGGCAGAAGTGCCATTTTATATAAAGTGAGCGAGAAAGCCTCACTGAGAAATCAGCAGTTGAACATATTCAGAAAGGCAGTAAGGGAGCAAGCCACAGAAACATCTACAGCAGAATACTGGCCAAAACATTGAACAATGTGAGCTGTGATTAGGCCGTCTGAGGAGCAGGGAGGAAGCCAGCATCTACAGTACAGTGGTCGTAAGAGATATGAAGAGAACCAAGTCAGAGAATATGTGTGTGAAGCCACACTGAGCAGTCTGGTTTCAACTGAGTGAATCACATACTCACGCTAGGGCCTGATGCAGAAGAACAAAATGAGCTGACCTGGGTTCTTACATGGTCACTTGATGAAGAGACCCTAGTGGGAGTTGCAAAGGATGAAGATTGAACTGTGACAAGAATCTACACTAGAAAACAAATGCAGCTGAAACTAGAATGACTGGTGGTGAGAAATGGTTGGGTTTTAAATATAGTTTAAGTGTGGGACCAATTGAAATTGTTGATAGTCTGGATGTAGGTAATCAAGTAGAGCCAAAATGATTTAAACTTTTTTTGCTTGAACAAATGAACATATTACCAAGTACTGAGCTGTGGGGAACTGGGGGAGGGGAGTGACAAAAGCACCTGTAGATGGGGAAAGAGTTATTCAGAATTCAATCTGGAGAAAATCTCAGATGGTGCTAGATTTGAAAGAGAAAATATTAAATGAGTTGAGTCCAAGGAGACCAACTGGAGAAACATGCACTTTAGATGACATCAGTAAATATGTAATATTGTAAAGTGTGAGTCAGAGTAAGCTACAGAGATTTAAATGAAGGAAAACAGATCTAAAGAATGGATTCTGAGGGCAATAGCCCAGTGGGTGCAGCAAAAGAAACCACAAAGGAGAAAAACAGAGAGAGGTGTTAGAAGGCCTAGTAAAGAGCGCGGGCCAAGGCTTCTTATGTACAGTGTAAAATCCAACTATCTTCTCTCAAAAGCTTGGAAGCAAAACATTTCCATACACATAGAAACATACCTTCAAAAAAAAAAAATAATCCAAAAGATAAAACTCTTAAGAAAAACAGTTGAAATCAGAGTATACCTTCACAATATATAGAAACCTTGTTCATATGATCCTAGTGACTTCTGAAAGTATATTTAAGACCTACTCCCCAGTTCTTTAAAGTTAACAAATAAATAAACTATTTCTGATGGGAATGGAAAGACATATTCAACACTTTGAAAATCACTAATATATGTTTTTCTTTTAACTAAAAATAGTTTTCTAAAAATTCTTATTAAAAAATAAAGATGTGGAAGTCAGGTAAATGCCTGCATGCCTGTAATGCCAGCGCTAGGGTTGGCAGAGCAGGTGATCTCCAAATTCGAGACCAGCCTAGTCTACAAAGTGAGTCCAGGACAGCCAAGGCTACACAGTGAAACCCTGTCTCAAAAAAATAAAATAAAGTGTGGGGAGGTTAGAAAAATTTAGCTGTTCAAGTGTGCCTACTACTCTTTTAGAGGATCTGGGTCTTGTTCCCAGCACCCATATGGTTGCTCACAACCAACTGTAGTTCCAGTTCCAGGGGATCTGATGCCTTCTGACTGATCTCCACATGCACGTTGTGCACATAAACAGGCATAAACGTATATATTTTTAAAAAGACATAAGTAAATGACTAGGCATGGCATGCAGAAACAAGAAAGCAATAGTCTAAATGTTACAAGTACTTACTACGGTAACTAACTGCTGTGGCTCAATGATTTCCAGAGTTCACACAGAGAGCAGCAGTGGTACAGGAGGTTCATTAACATACTCAATGTTCTTCTGTTGCCATTAAGTAGCTGAACTGTTTCTTAAATTTAAAAGTTTTATGTATATGGGTATTTTGCCTGATGTATGTCTGTATAACACGTGCCAGCCTAGTACCTTCAGAGGACAGAGAGGGGGTCTGATTGTCTAGGACTGCAGTTATAGAAGGCCACAAGCCACCATGTGGGTGCAAAAATTGAATCTAAGTGTTCTTAACCACTGAGACACCTCTCCAGTCAGTTTCTTAACTTTTGATCTCTATTCTTTGATTTCTCATACATGAGTCAACTACTACCCTTCCCCACTACTCCCAACCCTACCGCCCCCTCCCCACTGCCAAAATACAGACTGAAACCAGGACCTTGAGGCTCTACCACTTTGCTAACCCCTAAACTCAGGTATGAGCATTCTTTTAACAATGTGCTGTCAGACAACTACTGGAGATCGCACCTTGTTCCTGCTCAGAGAACAGTGTTCCTTCCTCCGTGGCAATGGCTCCTGATTCCATGCTTGCTGCTTTACTCTCAATCTCACTGGTACTTGTAGTCATTTCACCTTCATCCTCAGACACGGATTTAATTGTCCAGAGAGATTGCTGGCTTCGAATCTTATTTAATAATCTTTTAAAAAGAATTCTTGCGGGAATTTGTTGGGTCTTTGTTGCAAAGGACACTAAAACAGAGAAAATTTACTTTAATATTTTTAGGCAAATTGTTCTATCTTTATACTCAGTAACTGCTATAATTATTTAGTTAAAACAAAAGCATGACTTTATTTTCAGTACTTAAAGGTTAGCAGTATATTCAACAACGATAGCAAAATTGTCTTAGTTTAACAATCAAGTTTAATTTTTTCAACTTAAATTCAAATTTAGAGCATTTCCAATAACATAATACATGTATACTAATTTCAAATTTAACTCTCAGGAGGACATTCACTCTGCTTGCTAGGTGATGGCACACTCCTCATTACCTGGTGCCTGAGGCTACTGTTTGAGTAACACACCGGAAGATTTCATGCTCTGTGCTAGGGAATAGCCCACACAGTTCTTAGCAGGCTACAGGGGAAAAATAAAAAACAAAACAAAACACCCAAACCAAAACAACTTTAAACTCTTCGAAGTAAAGCACCTGCTTTCAAATGGTTCTTGTTAACACCTGGGATAAATCTCTCTCTCATCATAAGGAAACCCTTTCGGTTATCAAACCCAAAACAAGGTATCCCTTCAAGTATTCCTCCACAGAGATGGCACAACCTAAGAACAGAACTAAAAATTCTCTGTGGGGAGCAAACTGTGATGCAAGCACACAATGCTTTGGTTTAATCAAGAAAAGGTTACGAATATCAAAGATGCTGAAAACTGGCAATGAAGTACATTATAATCCATATTTAAAAAAAAATTCTAACAGAATTGAAAATGTAGCAAACCCAGAACTTTGGAGGCAGAGGCAGGAGGATCTCTGTAAGTTCAAGGCCAGCCTGGTCTACAAAGCGAGTTCCATGTCCGCCAAAGGTACAAACAAAAACTTGTCTCAAAACCCCACAACCTCCAAAAAGGAGAAGAAAAAAAAAAAGTAGTTTATAGTTCAGCACACAAAAACTGTATGTGCAGTGCAGCAAATGTCACAGATGTGTCCAGCAACAGTGTCCAGGTCACTGTGCAACATCTCTAGCACTGAGGCCCTTTGTCCTTATTCATCAATAGACACAAAAGGTAACTTACCTGTACCCTGCCTCAAAGCCACACAGGGCTATACAGTAGTTTATCCTGTTCCTTAATTCTATATGAACAGAGCCATATACTTAGGGTAACATTTTCTGCCTGGTTTATTTAGTTAATCATTAATCTGTGATCTACCCATTTTAAAGATAGATTCATTGTCTAATCCATCTATTCATTCATCCATCCATATTTTGCGTGTATGTACTAGGGATAAAACTTAAGGCCTTACACATGCTGGGCAAATACTCTACCACTGAGCAACACTACCATGTTTTATCTGTAGTTATTTTCAATGAGGATGGTAATGGGAATTCCTAGCCTTTTGTGGTTGTTCAAGAAACAAATTATTGTTATTTTGTCCAGACCAGCACCAAACTATTGGTTGTCCTGTTGGCTCTGCCTCCTGAATAGTTGGAACAACACCAGTTTCTTAGCTTTTTATGAAAAGCTGGAAGACTAAGAAACATTAAGCCAAATCCTAACTGGGATCAACAGAAAATAGTGGTTTTTTTTGTCTTTTTTGTTTTGTTTTGTTTTTCGAGACAGGGTTTCTTCGTGTAGCCTTGGGTGTCCTGAACTTGCTTTGCAGACCAGGGTGGCCTTGAACTCAAGATAATCCACCTGCCTCTGCCTCCAAGTGCTGGGATTACAGCCCATGCACCAGATTGTTTCTTTAAGTAATGCTAGGCTTCAACTCTGGCTTACTAGAAATATAAATAAAAAGTTCCATTAGAACAACTAAAACTCTGGATGAAATGGTTAAAAAAAAAAGTCTTCTCAAAGACACTATTAATCTAGCAAGAAAATAAGATTCTTCAGAAAAAAGTTTTTGGAAAAACTGAAAAAACAGAGTGGGTAATTACCGAACCCACTGTCTGCTGAGCTAACAGCAGAGACAAACCAGAGTACCATATTTGTGAAGAGAGACTCGTAGGCAGAGAAGACGGGGAGAAGGCCCTGAGCTCCCAACATCAAGTTAGAGCCTTAAAAGAGCTAGTTCCATAGTGTAGGCTGCTGGTGATGAGATGTAAACTGATTGGCATGGCATAAAGGCAACACAGATAGAAATAAAAAGGAAAAATGAGGTCAGTTCAATGATGTGGATCTGGTCTTTAAGGAGGCAGAAGTGAAAAAGTGTTTGGTCTGCCTCAGGTAACCACAATACCATCACTCACTTAATTACATTTATTTATTTACTGGGGAAGGGACAACTTCTAGGAGTTGGTTCCCTCCTTCCACCATTGGGTCCCAGAAATCAAACTGAGGTCATTAGGCTCGAAGACAAGTGGTTTCAGCCACTGAGGCATCTTGACGACCCCATCAATCACTTAAGTTAGGAAGCGAAGGTTTCAGTAGGCAAGAAGTGACTGAGCTTAGTGCTGGTGTTAAGTACCTGTGAAACAGCCAAGTGAGAAAGTCCAACACTGCAGGTAGGGGTAAAGGGTAGGAGATCAAAGTTTGTATAACTCATCATACTACATGAAGTACCCAGCAGCAATGGAACACAATAGAATTTCTAATGATCTGGTCAAATCTTAAGACTGCTGACCCTTCAAATGAATTTAGAACTAAGCATCTCATTCACATAACCTCAAGATCTCCAGATGGTATCATGTGTGAGTGGCTCCCTCCAACAAGTGTGGAACTGACTTCCAACAGCAGAAATACAAAGACATAAAGAATGACACTGCTACTATTAGTGTCATCATCTGTACTTATTATTAGCTAATACCATTAGATAATGATTAAAATTCTTTCGAGTTTTAACATTCAGCTTAGGAGCTTTTACCACCTGTTCCACTAGGACATATTATTTCAGTGTCTCGCACTTGAAGGTTCTCAGTTTCTCCTTGATTTTCTTGTTCCATTGAAAGGTCCAGTTCTTCATCTTGGAGATGTTCAGATATTGTGGGCAAAGGCTGAGGCTTAAGATGCAAAATCAGGTTTCCTTTCACCTCTGAATAAAGAAATACAGAGACATGTTTCCCTTCTAATATGAATGAAAATACTTGGGGAGAAAAATCCTTCATTATAAAATTTTTAAGACTATCAGTTTCTCTTTGTTTATTTGAGAGACAGGGTTTCTGTGTAGTCTTGACTGTCCTGGACTTGCTCTGTAGCCCAGGCTGGCCTCAAACTCACAGTGTTCCACCTGCCTCTGCCTCCCTGAGTGTTGGGATTAAAGGCATGAGCCACCACAGCCGGCTTTTTTTTTTTTTTTTTGTTCTCTTTTTAAAGGCTATCAGTTTTTAGGTCTCTTTTTGCACAATAACTCATTTATAAATACACAGTTTATCACTACAAATATTATTTCCCACCAAAACATGTACAAGCACCCCTGAAAGTCTCTTACTCCTGTCTGCATTGTACATATCTTCAAAGGCGAACTCCAGCTCTCGCTGCCAGTCTTCTTTTAGCTCGCTGCGTCTGTACGGCAGTTCAACTAGTTGGGGTGGCATCTGTGCCACTGTCTGTCGTCTACGTGCCAAGTCTTCTTTCTGCAGCTGTTCGAGTTCTTCCATTAGTCTCTCTTGGTTCTTCAATAGAATGAACAGATTAGTGACAGCTGAGTTAAATTTGAGACAGTTATATTAACTGGAGAGGTGAAAGTGTGAAGAATAAGGCCTAAAATTTCCCCCTCTTCCATTTATTCTGACAGAAGACATTGTATACTGATGTATACATTTAACAAATATCTGCTGAATGCTGAATTAGTAGACTAGTAATGGGAAAAACGGGTAGCACAGTTGCTACTGCTTAGACCATCAAGTCTGGAAAGTGTCTGCCACTACCCATTCTCCTGGGAGAGGAAAGCTATATCATCATGCCCTGTTTAACTGCCAAGGGCTCCTGCAAGGTGCTGTACGTGCTTCAGTTTTCCCTGTACTGCTCAGGTCCTAAGTGACTGTGACTTAAATAACCATACTTTTGCATCACTCCAAACTCCTGAGTCTCATGATTAAAGAGGGTTTGTGTGTGGAGTACTCTTTTATGTGTAGAGTACTACTAACATGAAAGTATAATGAAGTTACCTAATTCAGCTTTGATGGTAAAGGGTAAAGGACAGATCTGAGAAACCTCTTCAGTTTCTGGATAAGTGTTTAGTCATACAAAAGAGGAGGAAGTAGTAGAAGAAAAAACAGGGGCAGCACATAGCTGCTATGGCTATGAAGGTAACCTATCATTTGTATGGCTAGGGAAGAGGGCAAAGGGATTACAGACAAAAAATAAAATAAAACCAGATGCAGACAGAATCTAAATGCCAATTACAACAGGCCCAGTAGAAAATAAGTTCCCAGATCAAGTAAGAGAATGGAATCTCTTTGGATGACTTTTTTTGGGGGGTGGGGTGGGAGGGAGAACAGGATTCAAGACAGGGTTTCTCTGTGTAGCCCTAGTTGTTCTGGAACTCATTCTGTAGACCAGGCTGGCCTTGAACTCAGAGATCTGCCTGCCTCTGACTCCCAAGTGTTGAGATTAAAAGCATGGGCTACGTTCTGGCCTGGATTACTTTTCTTAAGTGAGGAATACTAGTCTAGAGTAAAGAGGAGTGGCCTGAACAACTGGTTTTTAATGACAGTATATGTATTACTTGCTATTTGAGTAAGTGCATTATTCTGGCTCTTTGGAAGCATGGTATGTCACTCTATTAGTATTTTTCCTAATTACGGTGAATTTATAAAATTCCATGCATGCTCCTATGAGCCTTTTGCAGTCCTCAGGAAACAGATGATAAAACAGCTCAGAGAGTGAGCTAAGACAGCACAGAGGTAAATCCAGGCAGGCTGTGGAAGCTCACTTCTGAGGCCACTCAACACTGCTGCTTTTATGGAAGAATGGATTCAACTTGTAACTGTTCCTCACAGTTCCTGTTATTATTTCTCATAGGTTTAAGTCTTAGATGACAATTATTAGTAATTCAGACATTCAGTTAACTGAGTCATAAGTTACTTCTATCTTAGGAAAGTGAACAATTTGAGGGAGGAGGTCACAATCTAAATCCCACTTTCAAGTAAACTTCCTCAGGATAAGCATTTAATGTCCAATGAAGCACTTAAAAAATCTCTCCTAAGGTGCTGGGGTTAAAATACACAAATGTAGTCAAACACACACAGAGAAACATGAGAGAAACATGCAGCAAGATAAGTCACTCTATGCTGTGTTTCAAGAATAAGGACATGAGCTGACCTTTGAATCAACATCTAAAGGGACAGTAAATGTTCTGCTTAGAAAATACTTAAAAGAATCAATTGCACAAATTTATACAACACAAATGCAATAAAAATTACTACATGAAAAAAGTGAGTCATCTTTTTAGGCTTTTCTTGGATTGAATAAATGTTTAAAAAATGCATTAGTAAACATGCAAAACAAAGATACACTGTAAGAACAGCTTTCTTTAACCTGAACTTTAAAAAGGATGGCAAAGGATACTGGGAAATTTTAAGGAAACTATAGAATTCAGAGACTTTATGTACTTTATGTGGCGGTTAACCCTGGTAACATGACAAAATCTAGAATCACCAGGGGATGTACCTTTGGGCATGCCTGTGGGGAATTATCTGGCTGAAGAAACTGAAGAAACTGGAGACCTGACCACTGTGGGTGCTAAACCGTATGAGAAAGAAGGCTGAGCAGCTTTAGGCATCGTGCTCTGGTCCTGACTGGTGTTCTGTGACTAGCTCCTGATTCCTTGACTTGCCCTCCATGATGGACTGTACCTTCAACTGTGAGGTAAAATAAACTCTTCCTTCCTTTCTTCCTTAAGTAGCTTTTTTTTGGGGGTGGGGGGGTATATTTATCACAACAGAAAAGACAGTTAAGAGACACAAATTCATACTCTAGGACTCTGACCTCACTCCCCAAGCAGTTCTACAAGGCCACCAACCAGCCCATCAGCAGCAGTCACAGGTCACAGGAGATCTTACTTGCGCCAAGTGGATCTTCTTCATGGCTTGGGATCCTCGAACATGAGCCCTCTCAAGCTGTTCCATTCTCTCCTGTACTGCCTGTTTACGTAGTCCTTCCAACCGTCTAGCTTCTTCTTCAGCAGCCAAGTGAGCATCTGGCTAGCAGTCAATCAACATAATTTTACATCTTTTTTAAAGAAGTGTTAAAGAAACAGCTTTAAAAAGTAATGTAATTAATAGAGTATTTTTCTACTTATATAAAATTAAATAAGATTTGATTATTTAAAAGCAAGTGAATTTACTGGGGTTATGGGGGAGGGGTTTCAAGACAGGGTTTCTTGTGTAGCCCTGGCTGTCCTCAAACCCATTTAGATCTACCTGCTTCCACTTCCCAAGTGCTGGGACTATACGTCCAGCAGTAAAACAGTTTTTAATATCTGCAATTATAACATCCACTATAAAATGATCAAATTATTAGTAGAAAATCTTGTACATCTATTTTAAAACACATCAGGATTTTGTCTACTCAAAGGTTTTACTCATGATTTATTTTTTAGTAGCCCTGGTTACCCTAGAACTAGCTCTGTAGATCAAGCTGTCCTCAAACTCAGAGATCTGCCTGCTTTTGCCTCCTGAGTGCTGGGATGAAAGGTGTACACCACCACTGCCCAACCTTACTTTATGATTTTTAAGATATTCCTCTAAATGGCAATGCTGACTCAACTAAGAAGACCAGAATAATGACTTAACTATAACCCTGGCTTCCTAGAACTCATGTAGAAATACAGACTATGTCAATTACCACATCGTTACTCTTATTTGAATATTTACTTTCAAATATATACAACATTTTGCTTAACATTTATTTCATTTTAATTACGTGCATGTGTGAACAAATGCAGGGTTCCCTGAGAATCCAGAAGAGGGCAGCTGGTTTCCTGAAGCTGGAGCTAAGTCTGGTTATAAGAAGTGCACTGTGGGTGTGGGTGCTCTGTAACACAAATAAGCACTTAACTGCTGAGCCACATCTTCAGCCCCATAAGCAGTATTTTGAATGTAACCAGAAATGAAAAGCTTTGTTTTTTTTATGATCAAATTCTATCAATAAATTAAAACAAAAGAAAAGCTTGGTGGTACACATCTGTAGTCCCAGCACTCGGGGATGCAGAAGCAAGTGATATCTCTGAGTCTGAGGCCAGCCTGGTCTACAAAGCGAGTCCAGGACAGCCAAGGCCATACAGAGAAGCCCTGTCCCCAAACAAACAAACAAAGGAAATTAATAATAAAAACAAAAGTTATTAACTTTGTACATAAAATTAAAGGCTCCCAGTGTGGATGTGGTGGCTCACTCCTTCAGACACTGAGTTTAAGGCCATTTTGAACTAAAGTAAAACACTGTCTCACAGAAAAAACATAAAAACTCCCCAAATAGTGAGATAGGAGGTGAAGAGACTGACAAGGAAAAGAAGAGTTTCATTAACCAAGTAAGCCTATTAAAAATGGTTACACAGCCAGGCAGTGGTGGCACACGCCTTTATTCGCAGCACTCAGGGAGGCAGAAGCAGGTGGATCTCTTTGAGTTTGAGGCCAGCCTGGTCTGCAGAGTAAGTGCCAAACATCCAGGGTTACACAAAAGCAAGGCAAAACAAACAAACATTAGTACCTATTACAAACATAATTATTATACAAACTTAGATAATCTCAGGCAGAACAAAAATAGATTAAATAAAAATTGTAATGAGCATAGAATATTAAACAAAATAAGCTATTAGAACAACACTTCCCTCCATTCAGGCCATGAAATTTTCACGAAAAAAGTTGCTATGGAATTCTGCCCCTCATGAAGATAAATTTAAAGCAGAATGTCAATTTGGATAAATTAAAATCTTAAGGGGGAGGGAAACTTCAAAACCATACATAACGTGAATGATAATGAAATATGCAACGTGAAGAACAGAAGGGGTTAGAGGGACTAGTCATGGTGGTCCATGTCTTTAATGCCAGAATGTAGAAGACAGAGTAGGTGGGGTTCTAGGCCAGCCAGGGCTACAAAATGAGACCCAGTTTTAAACAAAAAACAAAGACAAAAGAAAAGAAAGAGGTTTGGGGATGTAGAAGGAGTGGGACTTTATTTTAAGGCAACAAGTATTTAATATTTCATAAATCAAGAGTAACTAAATGCAAGCTAGTAGTAGACTGAAGTTAATGTTGTAATCATAATATCGCACAAGCTTATTTTTACACACACACACACACACACACACACACACACACACACACACACACACACATCATGATAAAGAAATGGGAAGAAAGCCACTCTAATGTTGGAACTTTTTAAAAGGCAATTTAATTAACTTTATTAAATGTTACATAGTTTGGAAATAGTAATTTTTTTCTCTGGAAATCTATTCTTAATATACAATCAGATGTAGACATAAATGTACAAGATTATTACGTTTTTATTATTAAATGAAGCATGAATTATGAGTGGGCTGTTAAAAATCCTGTTTTTAGGGGCTGGAGAGATGATTCACCAGTTAAGAGCAGTGGCTATGGTTCTGGAGGACCCAGGTTCAATTCCCAGTACCCATTTGGCAGCTCACAACTGTTTGTAATTCAAGTCCTAGAGGATCAGATATCCCCTCTTCTAGCTTCTGCAAGCACACAGACATAGTTGGAAGGCAAAACATCCATGACATTTGAAAAAAAAAAATCCCGTTTTTAAATGTTTGCGTGAATATTTATACATAAAGACAGACTCTAATTCATATGATATTAACCATTTTGTCTTTTGGTAGTGGGATCATTGATGGTTCTCCTAGTTTACCTTCTATATAAAGCTCTGTTTTTACAAAGCTTTTATTATTTTATGACTGTAAGTTTTTGAAACCCACTTTACGTTACAATGAAGCCTATTTTGTAGAAGGTATGATAAAAACATATTTACCATTTAAAAGACAGTCACAAATAGTCATGTATTTCTTCCATTTATATAGGACCACCATGTATCTGACATAATAATGCAAAGCAAATTTAGAAGGCTTTTTGTTCTCTGTTACCCTAGAGTAGTTAGTAGGACTGATCAAAGTTTGAGAACTGGCCACACCAGACATACACTCAAGATAAAAATAAACTGAGTAGGACTGGAGAGATGGCTCAGAGGTTAAGAGCATAGGTTGCACTTCCAAAGGTCATGAGTTCAATACCCAGCAACCACATGGTGGCTCACAACCATCTATGATGAGATCTGATGCCCTCTTCTGGTGTGCAGGTCTACATGCAGACAGAATATTGTATACATAATAAATACATCTTAAAAAATAAAATAAAATAAACTGAGTAAACACAGAAATACTCAAGTGAGTCATGAACAACAAGTAAGCCAATCACCTCCTTTGTGCTCACCTGTCTACTCACAAAAGCGGAAATATGATGGTAGGTGGAACTATTGGTTTTCAATGAAGGAATTCTGTTTACTTCAATGTTCTGAAAAATAAAACATAAAATACAGTTCAGATTAAAATATATTTTCAATTAAAGCTAGAACCATTGCAAAAAGTAAAAATGATTGTATTATTGAAACAATATTTTGCTACGTAGCCTATCTGGCTTAGAACTTATGCTAATTCTCCTGTCTCAACCACCTGAACGCTGGGATTACAGGTGTGTACTGAAACAAAATTGTGTATTAATCCATGCTATGATTCATTCTAAAATTTGTTCTACTTTAATCCCCACTAGAAGATGTTAGGAGGGAACAGAAGAGAAACTTCAGGGGTAATTAGGGCAGCTCTTCTAATAAACAGATTAATCCGATCAAATGATTAATGGATTCCAAGGCTGATTGTTTCTAAGGTGAGTCTGTTACAAAAGCCAGTTTTCCTAGATTTCCTTGTTTGTGGTTTTGATGTTCTCCATCAAATTGTGATTGCCAGTAAGAAGACCACCACCAGATGAAGCCCATCAGTCTGGCACCATGAGCCAGTCTTTTTTCTATGAATTATCTTGCCTATTGCACTGCATTATTAGAAAGAGAAAATGCACTACAACAAGACCAGTGCTAAAATCTGCTTAATAATGAAATAAAGCTTTTCATCCAGAGTTAAATTACTTCATGAAGTTAAATTACTTCAAGTACTAGATCTTCTAATTCTTTAAACACCTTCTAGATATCTGTAATATGGTCAATGTTTTCATTTCATTTCATTTCATTTCATTTCATTTCATTTCATTTCATAAGTTCACTCTAATTTCTATGTTACTTAAAAGACATTTATTTTCGCTATCGCACCTCCTTTATTCTGCCTTTTACTGGTGACTTTTATCCAGGGTGTACATGCTAGGCAGGTGCTCTTCCACTGACTTCATCTTCAGAACTGAGAGCAGTTTCAAATCTCCTGAATAAAAATGTGCTTATAAGACACAGCTAGGCATGGCGGCACACCTTTAATCCCAGTACTCAGGGAGGCAGAGGCAGGTGGATCTCTTTGAGGTCAAGGCCAGCCTGATCTACAAAGTCCAGGACAGCCAAGGCTACACAGAGAAACCCTGTCTCAAAAAAACAAAAACAAAACCAACCAACCAACCAAACAAACAAAGACACCAAATCAAGTTAGAAGCACAACTAAAAAAAAAAAAAAAATCCCATTAATCTCATTCCTTAATGTTTAATAATGTATTAATTTCTGCTCTAGAAACAGGAGCTCATATTTAAGCACACTAATTCCACAAATTTAAAAAAGATGAAATAAGCTACTTCCCTGCTTCTGATATTTTCCCATAAAAATAGCCAGCCCATTACAATTTATTATTATATTAAACAAGTGATTTCTGAGCTCCACTATGTTCAAGCTAGGTATTGTAACAACACAGAAAATAAAGTAACAATCCCTGCTTTCAAGAAACTCAAAGTAACAGTTCGAAAAGTGAATCCTAAGGATTGGACATGCTGTATGAAACCTGATAGGCTGTTCATAGAGAAATGCCAACAATTCCCTTTAGTCTCTTCTGCACCTGGTGCTGATTCTGTCCCTCAGCTTTCCTATGAAAAGAAGGCACACAGCTATCTGTCACAAAGTCACGGTGGCAATTATTGTGGGAATTGCAATGTTTCTGAGAAAGCACCTGTTAAACCACAAAGAGGTAACACTGACAAGCTCAGAAGGAAAAGTATAATTGAGAAATGATTAGACACAGCTTTAATATAAATGAGTGGGAAAAACAAACGGGACTCAAGGATAAAAAAAGAGGCAAGAAGACATGATTGAGGAAAACCAAGCAATATGAATGTGCTAAGAGAATTACCTAAATTGCTTCTGAAACCTAGATATCTTAGTCCTTCTCCAAACCAATGAAAATCAGAACTTTGGAGATACTGCCTAGCACTAGCATTAATTTTTTAAGCTCTCAAGTGGCAAATGTCAGTTCAAACTGAGAACTCTTTGAACTCGTCGGAAGAGCCTGAGGAGCATGTGAACACACAGGCAGCAAAGGTCGAGAACAGGGCAATCTTATTCAGAGTCTTAATAACCAAGGCAAAAAACAAAACAAAACAAAACTACAAACAAAGGATATTTTCCCACTCATAAAAACATTAGCTGATTATTTTACTTTTGTGACAGGGTCTCATGTAGTACAGGCTAGCCTTAAACTTACTGCAGCTGAGGATAGCCATGCACTCCTAATTCTCTTGCCTCCCAACTCCTGGGTGCTGTGATTACAATTATGTGCCACTATGCTTTGTTCAACAGTTAATTTGTGAATTAAGGTTCAATACAATTACACAACATGCTAAAAAACTGAAATCACAAAGCAAAGATTCACAGGATAGTAATATACTTAAGATAAGAACAAGCCACCATACCAGGCTATTAAGTAAAAATCTAGTGCCAGGCCAGGCATGAGATACCTCGCTATGAGTCACAGAGGCAAGAGGTCCTCAAACAACATAAGCTATTGTGCCATTGTTCTTGGTTGCAGAAAAGATTCTACTGATGAAATCACCACACACTTTGGTTGCAGAGACATTATGGTGTTTACAACACTGAGGTTTTCAATATTATGGCTGTTTACATTTACAGAATGTGGTGTTTGACCAGTTGACCTCAGTGAAGTGTACAGAAGTGGATTCATGGAAAGCTAAGAGCCATGGGAAAAAGATGATGAGCTTGTAGCATCAGATCTTAATATAAACTCTGGTTCTCTATTCAGGATAGTTAACCCTTGATCTTCATTTTTCCTAACTTGTGAAAAAGGTATAACTTTTACTTACATGGCTATCATGGTGAGTAAATGAGACATACTAAAACCACAGATATTCAATAGTGTATATAAGTTTTACTTACATCATAGGAACAGTTTTTGGATAAGCTTTAATGTATCCAAAATGATATTTCTTTGGATTATGTAAACAAAAACCTTGTTTTATGTTTGTTTGATTGGTTTTTCAAGACTGGGTCTCAAACAAGTCTAAACTAGCTTCCAAGTTGCCATGGAGGCAAGACTGGCCTTGAACTCTTAATCTTCCCTGCCTCCACCTACAGAAGAATGGGTGCCATGCCCAGCTACACTGTTCTTGATTTGAGAAACTAAACAGTTTACATTTCTTTCCTCAGTTTTCTCAGTATTTGAATTTTTATGTTTAAAGAAATAGTGACATAGATATACGTATTCTATATGCGACACATGATCTTTAAAGACTATACCTTACCTTCAAGGTCCCCAAACACTATAACTCAGCCCTTCAAACTTAAGTCCTATTCTTTCCTTTCACACCACAAACTCACAACCAGCTCAAAACACAATCTAAGACACTGTTCTTTCCCAAACACCTGGATAGGTTTGAATAAAGGTCATATTGTGAAACATTGTTTTTAACCAAACATGAATACAATCATCCTAGCCAGCAATGGTGTCATATACCTTTAATCCCAGCACTTGGGAGGCAGAGACAGGTGGATCTCTGCGTATGAGGCCAGCCTGGCTTACATAGTGAGTTTCAAGACAACCAAGGCTTCACAGAAAAGCTGTCTCAAAAAAACAAAAAAGAGAAAAAGAAAGAAAGAAAGAAAGAAAGAAAGAAAGAAAGAAAGAAAGAAAGAAAGAAAGAAAGAAAGAAAGAAAGAAAGAAAAGAAAAGAAAAGAAAAAAAGAAAGAATATAATTACTCGGATCTTGGTTTATATAAGAGTTATTTATCTAGAAACAATGCCTCTACAACACACACACAGAGCAAGGTGCTTTGAAGATCCAGAAGTTGGGCAGTGTGTGTCATTTGCCAGAGTCATTTTATGGGCTACAGAACAAAGCAACACTATAGAATCGCAGATACAGAGCCAGACTGAAGAGCCTTCTCTTCAGTGAAAAGAGTATAAACTTCAAGGAAAAAAAAAAATATGACAACAGTTGGTATATAATAAAACTCAATACCTCCAGGATGATACTCACAAAAATGAAAGACACCCTACCCTCACTACAAAACAACAAAATACCCTCACTACAAAACAACAACAACAAATTTGCTACCCTGGAACTGATTATTCTACCTATCCTACACTCTAAAAAGCATTCTCCTTCAAGAAGCTAAAGGCTGGCTTATGAATGCTGGAAATTTTAATATAAGCAAACAAAAGGCATCACATCATGGGTTAAAATACTGCTTGTCTTTTTAATATCTTGCATGGTCCTGGGGGAATGGCTGAAATAGGGCACTCCCACTTGGGCCTCACTGGATCATGGCCAATGGCTCAGTGAAAGAGAAGAAGGAGACGGACATTCACGCTGATCACATACATACAAAAATAGATGACAGCCTCATATCAGTATTGTTTTCATGCTTTTTTAAAAAAGCTTCTGTTTAACTTTCACATAAGTGTAATTTGATAGTCATCTATACAGCCACTCCAATGACTACCAAGTGTTAATATAAATAAGAGAACTCATTTTTTTTTAATTTTTCTCCTCTCTTTTTTTCTTTTGAAACAAAGTCTTATTAAGCTCAATAGCCATCCTCCTGCCTGAGCTTCACAAATGCTAGGAATAAAGGCATGAGTCAGCATGTCCATTCTAGTATTCTTTTTATTTTATTAATATTAGTTACAGTTTGTTAACTTTGTATCCCCGCTGTATTCTGCTCCCTCTTTCCGTCCCAATCCCATCCTCCCTCCCTCATCTCCTCTCTGCCCCTTTCCGAGTCCACTGATAGGGAAGGACCTCCTCCCCTTTCATCTGATCCTGGTTTATCAGGTATCTTCAGGACTGGCTGCAAAGTCCTCCTCTGTGGCCTAGCAGGGCTGCTCCTTCCTGGGGTGTGTGTGTGTGTTAAAGAGCCCGCCATTGAGTTCATGTCAGAAACAGTCCCCGTTCCCCTTATTAGGGTACCCACTTGGATACTGAGCTACCATGAGCTACATCTGAGCAGAGGTTCTAGTTTATATCCATACAAGGTCCTTGGTTGGAGAAACAGTCTCATAAAAGACCCCTGTACCCATATATATTTGGTTCTTGTGGAGCTCCTGTCCTCTCCAGGTCATATTAACTCCCCCTTCTTTCTTATAATTCCAGGGACTCTGCCAAAGGTTTGGTTATGAGTCTTAATATCTGCTTTGATACACTGCTAGGTAGAGTCTTTCAGAAGTCCTCTGTGGTAGGCTCCTGTCCTGTTACTTGTTTTCTCCTACATCCAATGTCCATCACATTTGTCTTTCTAAGTGAGGATTGTTCATCTTACCCTGGGTCCACTTTCTTATTTATCTTCATTAGGTATATAGATTTCAATAGGTTTATCGTATCTTATAGGTCTATATAAGTGAGTATATAATATGTGTGTCTTTCTGCTTTTGGGATACCTCACTCAGGATAATCGTTTCTAGGTCCCATTCTAGTATTCTTAAGATTGAACTATTTTAAACGTGTAAACACAAATAAGTCTAAGCACAAAGTACACCTACACCTGTAAGTAAACTTCTCATGGTCTTATGACAGTAAATAAATTTAGAAGTATATATGAGTCCTACTTCTTTTTTAGATGGTGAGCCAAATCCAGAATATGAATTGTCTACAGAACAACTAATGTAACTTTTTTTTTTTTTTGGCAAATACAGGATAAAAATAAAATAAAAAATAAAAGCCAGAACGATTAGTAGCACAATAAAAAACAAACCCATTATGCTTTGTAAACACACAATTGTTTTGAAATCACTAGGGAAAATGCAACACATTTGGGGAAAACAAGCATTAGGTAACAAAGTATTTATAGGTAAAACAATATCTAGGATTTAAAAGTACTCTCTATATACTTATATGTTATTATGTAATTAAAAGTTATTTAAACAAAGCTCTAGGCAATTCACCTCAAAAGGGGCTGGGACAGGAGGTGGCAGCCTGGCCATTTTAGCTGATCTCTCTTTTTCCACAAGTAATGCTTCCTTTCGAGCTTTTATATTCCTTAAAAGAGAAGAGATGCAACCAATTAGTTTCTTAGGTAATACCCACTGTCACAAGAGGACCAGAAATGCATTTACTTGATATCAGCGTATTACAGAGTTAAAAACATAAAACCTCGGGACTAGTCTTCTAGCTGAGTCTACACCCAATTTGTTGTTTGACAAAGCATACATGCAAGAACATGTTTAGCAGCTACAAGAGGTTTATCTAAATACAGGAGGGTCAACTGAACAATCATTCAGTTCTTTACAGTGAGAGCAGAACTAGAAATGTTAAAGACAGGCCACTGTGTAAAATGGCAAGTACAGACCAGGCACACCATGCAAAAATTACTAATGACTGAAGCTTTCCAGGTCACAACCGTGTGCGTGCGTGCGTGCGTGTGTGTGTTCTGAGATCAGGGTGGTCTTGACCTCACAAAAATCTTCCAGCTTCTGCCACCCAAGTATCAGAATTAAAGGTGTACACCACCATACCCTGTCCCAAGATCTCTGTAATACTCTTAATTACATATTTTTTACTTCCTTTTTACATTGGAGACAGTTTTCGGTTAATGTAAAGTCTGAACTGTCCATACATTTCTTCAGATATTCTGCCACTAAACTCAGAATGTTTACTCAACTAGGTAATACCTCCTGCATTAGTGAGCACAGTTAAAAGTTAATGGACACACAACCTTTAGTGTATCCTTACAAAGCCTCCCACTCTCTATTTCCTATCATACTGGCTTCAGCTGAAAATATGGTAAGTTATTATGTCACCTGGTTTTCTGTTTCATTAACATTTCTTTTTCATTTTTCTGCATTCTTAGGGCTTCTTTATGTCTCATTTCTGCTTTTCTTTTTCTTTCTGCTGCCCGCTGAGCCAGAGTATCCAAGTCAGGTTCCTAGAAGTATATAGGACTTAAAAAGGTCATGTTACACAGAAGAACAGAAACGTCTACTTGACATCAACATGTTATTTTTCAATTTCATCATCTCCTATAGTACACAGAGCTAACTAAGCATGGCAATGGTACCACCACCACGCCACAGTAGTAATCACTTAACTTACTATGAAAACAGGAATTATCAAGCCACTTTGGACAAGGATTAAATTAACCAATAAAATATTTTATTTAAACTAAAATGTCAAAAGTATACAGTAATACAGGTGGTTTCCTGGCATTCAAAAATCATATGGGTTTCATTCAAATGAGTTAGGCTTGGGAATATGATTAAACACAAGATCAACAGTGACTCACAAAAAGTTAAAAAAAAAAAACAACTTAGGGCTGTTGGTAAAAATACACAAACTAGCTTTCTTTTCTTCTTTCTTCCCTCCCTCCCCCCCTTTTCCTCTTTAACTATGTTGACCAGGCTGGCTCTGATCTTAAGGAAGTCCTCCTGTCTCTTCGTTTGAATGTTGGGATTACAGGAACACATGTATATCATGCCCGACCAATGACTATTTTCTAGGTATAAATCATAGTAAGTAAACCAAGTAAACACAAGGAGTTGTCTGAAACAACTCTACCTGGCCTTTAGGAAAGGGAATAGTAACAACAAGGGCAAATGTATTCGGTCATACATATTTAGAGGTGTTAGAAATGAATTTGAATTTGGAAATCTGAATTTAGTCCTCTAAATGTGTCCAACCTGCTTGAGACAAACAATTTCTGACTGTCATTTTATACAGGCAAGAAATGGAAAAAATAATGTAAACTTGAACACCAGAGGAAGACAGGTAATGAATACAACATTCTTCACAGCAGCTTAAACTGATTTAGAAAATAAAGGTCACCTTGCCTCTCCCAGTTCTTCACATTAAAACATGTTTATCATGAAAGCATCCAATAAATAAATTAAATATAACTAACTATACTGTCTCAATCAGTGATTAGATGAGCTCACCCACTCACATTTTCTTTAGCCTGTCGATGTCCCTCTCCCAGATGTTTTAAACTGGCCAAATATAGTTTTTCCAATTTCTGTATTCTCTGACTTTGTGCTTCTTCCCATTCTGTTCTTAGCTCCTCAGCCAAACGAGAAAACTGCTGATTTCGTCTCTGTTTTATGTCTTCTCTTATTTGGAAAGCAATGCTCCTTTCCTGTTCTCGAACCTGAAAGATGAGTATTTTGTGTAAAATACATAAATGGGGTTTAAACATTTAAAAAAAAA
Organism: Psammomys obesus; assembly: GCF_907164565.1. NCBI lineage: Eukaryota > Metazoa > Chordata > Mammalia > Rodentia > Muridae > Psammomys > Psammomys obesus. Next base: position 11,668,062 of record NW_026592732.1, read on the forward strand.
AAAATCTAAGAATAGGAATTCCAATGAATTCTCTTCAGATTCTATCAATTCTCCTAAATACTCTTTAGATACAGGCTATGGTTAGTAGAACAATCTAACTAACAGAGAAAAAAAGGGGGAGGCTATTTAGAGCATTTTTATTATATTCATTTGTCACACATACACAAACAAATGAATATAATAAAAATGTTCTGTGTATGTGTGTGCCATAGTACAAGAGCCTGAGGACAACCTTCACGAGTTCCAACATGAGGGTCCTTGGGCTAGGACCTGGCTTGCCAAGCTTGGCAATCAAGTACCTTTACCTAACTGAATCATCTCAGCAGCCCGCAAGGTTATTTTTGAAGTTCCTTAATCAATGTGTTTTATCTATTCTACCTCCAATAACATCTAAGATGCTAAAATGGTAAGGTGATCTCACAAGTTTTACAGCTGAGGTCAGATGGGAGCTTGTTCTCTAGGGAACATCATCTCTGATTCTAGGTAGAAAACTATTAACACAACTCACAAAGGCTTAGCTTTAGACTGAGAAAGAGAAATCTAAGATTTCCTAAGAAGCTTATCTCAGATGCTCACATAAATAAGTCTTTCATCTTTCCAATAGTCTTCTCCAAATTCTTTCTAAGCTTCCTCTTCTAATGTTCAGCAACTATGCATCATTAAAAAATGGGACAGAAAAATTTTAAAAGCCAGAAACTGAAGAAGATTTCTGAATAATGTCTTCTGTATATAACAGAACTGTTGCATACATGAATCTGTGGTTGCTGACACAAGATCAAGCCAGTCTATGTTCCTGAACAAAGAGGGAGGGTTCATGAGGCCCCACCCCTAACTAAAAAGCTATTGGGAGCTGACAGCTGCTGGGGGAAGAGTTAGTTTTCTTCAGCAATGTGCTCCAATAGCACATTGCCCATGCTCCAGTGGATGGTGCCATACATGTGCACGCAGAGTAAAATGGACTCAGTGGATTAATGAGAAAAAAAAAAGGAAAAGAAAAAGATATAAAGTAGGAAGAATGTGGAAGAAAATTGGGAAGGAAATGAAGGGAGGAGGGATGGGTAGATAACTATCTAAATATACAGTATCCATACATGCAATTACCAAAGAATAAAAATTTTTTTAAATATATATATAGGTAATTAAATAAATATCTTCCAATACTTGAGTTAAGCAATATCTTTCAACTCTTCTCTCAGATACTTATCAGCAGATTATTTTTCAAATGTTCCAAAACTGGTAAATACGCAAGAACCAGGGCTCTTTAAAGGACAGAAAAAGCTTGTAAAACAACATTTTGTTTAGAATTAATTATATTTAATCCAAAATATACAAATGATTTGAGGAAAACAAAAATTTAAACTCCAAGTAGATGATACCTGTAGCAACCTTAGTTTCCGTCTTCTTTCATAATCTTCCTTCAAAATGAAGGCTTCCTCATTAGGACTCAGTCTCAGCTTGCCATTATTCATTACCTTTCTTTTCATTTCTGTATAATATAAAGGGTCTGAATCGAAGAGAAATAAACAGATGAGTGTCTGTAAATTATATTGCTGAAATAGGGCAACAAGTAAAATAATTTTAAAACTCCATATTAATGTTTTTGATATTTAAGTGGTTATACACACACACACACACACACACACACACACACACACACACAGACAGTGTGTGGTATGGGAAACTAGAATGTGAGAGCTGGTGTTCTTTGAAACTCTTTCCAAGTGATTCTGCTATCAACAAGTTCCCGTGATACCACTACCAAACAGTATACACTTAATATCAGCACACTATTACAATTTTTATCTGAGATGAGTGCACATCTTTCAGGTCTCTTTACAGTGATGAGGCAGGCAAACTGTATAACTGGATATTGACAGCTCTGTGAAGCTGGATGAAGCTCAGCCTAAGGAGCTGTCCTCTCTGAATGAGCTTTACTCATCTCACCTAAAATATATAGACTACCTATACTCATATGGGGATAGCTTGTCTTTTAGTTTATTAATTACTATTTGTCTTCTGTAGACAGGTTCTTAATAACTGAGTTGATAGTGGTTATAGTTTTCAAAACTCTTAATACTCAAATATAATAACTTTAAATTCCTGTTTCAATAGAGTGCTTGGGTAACCTAGCAGAAACTAACACGTTTTTCAGAGAATTCTCTATCACAAGTGTTGGTCAGGACAAGTCTGATTTTGTTTGTTGTTTTGTTTTTGTTTTTCAAGACAGGGTTTCTTGGTATAGCCTTGGCTGTCCTAGACTTGCTTTGTAGACCAGGCTGGCCTCAAACTCAGAGATCCATCTGCCTCTGTCTCCCTGAGCGCTGAGATCAAAGGCGTGTACCACCATGTCTTTTGTCTAAAAAATTATCTTGCATCTTATAAATAGTTCAGGATGGACTGAATTACACTGTTTTAATTCATGTGCAGTACTACATAGCAGACCCAAACCCAGTCATGATTATATCCAAGAGGACTAACGTCAAACAGGAGTAACTGCTTGAATTAAAAACCTTTCCCAATACATCTCCCCCCGCCCCTGACATTCTTAAAAAAAGAAGAAAGACTCATGAAGATGGTTGAGGCTCCAAGAGAGGAATATTGTAAGTTGCTTTCCATAGGAGAAAACTATTCCTCCTACACTGATCAAGTAGAATCCCGATTGATTGCCTTGGTCTGTTCTATCCATGTAGATTTTTAAATCCTATGTTTTAACTGTCCAATAATGATGGACACTGTAGGATTTATCTTGATAGTTTTCATTCTGGGAATTAGGCATTATCTGACACACAATAATCACAAAATTAGCACTAGACTTAAACGATGTGGCTGCAAGAGCCAGCGCTGCCACTCACTAGCAGAAGGCAGTAGCCAAGTCTCAACTCCCTGGGGTCTTGTTATATTTCTCCTGGTGAGCGGAGTAATACCTACCACACGTGGCTGTACTAAGTGTGTGGCTTAATTAGTAAGAACTGCTTAACACATTCTAACATAAGACTGACGACAACCATTGGCCGCTGTAGTTTCTTGAGGCAAGGTCGAACGATATTGCCTAGGCTGGCCTTGAACTCGAGGCACTCCTCCTGCCCCGCAAGTGCTGGGGTTACAGGGTGAATCAACACCCCCGGCCGGGACTGCCATTTTTTCTAAGCTGAGCGTATGACGGCAGAGTACCAGGGAAGCGGATCCCACAGAAAGGCCGAGCTCTCCGCAGGGTCGGTCTCGGGGCGGCTTAAAGGGCCGGGAGCCTCGCCAGGCTGCTCGTGGCCTGCCAAGAGAACCCTCCTGGGCCCCCGTCACTCACCTGACGATAGGCGTGGTCGCACCTCACCACACTCAGGAACCCGCCGACTGCAGACTACCCAGCAGCGGTTTGGGCACCTGTGGGACGGCCATCGCCAGGCTCTCGTCACTTCCGTCATTTAAACGGCCCGCCAATGGCGGGAGCGGACGGCGGGAACCAGCTTGGTTCTGCCTCCGCCGAGGCCGCTGGGAAGGCCAAGCTGTACCAAGCCCCGCCCACTCCCGGCGCTGCGCATGTGCAACCCCGCCTACATGCGCGCATGCGCAGTCTTGCGCAGCGAGCCATTATCTCTCACAACGGCCGGTTGTGTAGTCCTGCTCCCTCTCTGATGATGTGCTCCCTTCCCAAGTGCGGAAGAGGAGGTGTAGGAGAGGGAAGATCCCTGGCGAACCACGAATCGAGACATTAGTCTTTCTTGTTCTGGAGGCATGTTTGGCTCAGTTGCTTGGCACTTCTCATGATTGGCCAGTTATGTGCTCTACCCAGCTGGCGTCTTGGCGCAGAAAGTCCTCAAGTGAAGTTTGGGATTGAGACGTGTTCCGTTTGGAATAGGAAAGCATGAGTAGTAAAAGCAAGCGCAATAAGCAGAGAGTGCCAGGCTTCACATCGCGACTCTGATGCGTTCTAGCTGGGACCCTGAACCACTGGAGTCATAGCTTCCGAGTCTCGAGAGTCTAAAGTTTTGTATTGCTGTAGACCACGCCACCCTGGAATGTCCGAAGTGACGTTTCACCTGGCGTCTGTTCCTGTCAGCTAAGGGCTCTGCTCGAAGTGTTCTGGAGTGCCTGCCTCCCTGTGCCTTTGCCATGAGGACCGGACGTCTACCTCACTGTTTGTTCTCTGAGTTTTCAGAGGTAGTGTCCCAAGAGAATTCTCCAGGAAAGAGTGAGGCTGCTAGTACTTTGGCACGGGAGGCTGAGGAGTTGTAAATTTTGCCGCGTTGTATTGGCTAGGTATCAGGGTGAGAAACGTTGTGGGCATCTTAATCCACTGTGGTGTCCTTAGGTAACTGTTTAGATACTTGGCCTGCTCTCTTCCCAGGACCCATGGGAGACTTAAAAGAATCAAGTGAAGGCATTTTGCAGATTCTTAAAAAGAAGAAGGTCTTTAGTTTGTGTTTTCTTTCTTGTTTAGAACTTTGTCCTTTGATACAGACCCAGCCCCTCAGGGCACAGAGGTATGACCATACTCTATCTCCCTTGCCACTGTGACTGGCCCAAGGATTGGCACATGACTTAAATTGGGTCCACCACAGTATTTTGAAGTAATTTGTTCTTACTGAAAACAACAAGGACGAACACGTTCTTCTTTGAGCTCAAACCAGGATATTAATCTGGACCCTCATTGAATAAATTCTTCATCATATATCTCCAAACAAGCTGGTCTGAAAGCACAAGTCTGATGTACATTACGGAGCACAAAGAAATTCTGTATTCAGATTCCTGAATGCAGCCATCCTTGAGGTCAGCAACAAACCTGGTCATTCTGTATCTTTTGGACAGGAATCCTGATTTTAAGATGCTTTCAATATGGGGTTCTGTGTTTTGTAAATTAAAAAAAAAAAAAAAAGGCTGAAGTTTTGCTTGTGAGACATGATCTCACTGAGTGCTCTGGAACTTGATATATAAACCAAGCTGGCCTTGAGCTCAAAGAGATCCTCTCTCTCCCTAATGCTGGGATTAAAGGCATGTGCCACTGTGACTTATCAGGCTACAGGTTTATTTGGTATCTTGGGGAATAAAACAGAATAATAGTTGAGATGTCGGACCCAGAGTCCAACTTCATGGATGTAAATTTTTAGCTTACCAACTCTGACCCTGTTTTTTAATTCCTGAATTTCCTTACAAGTCAGTTTTCTCAACTCACATACAGTAAAAGTGTTCCAAAGGTAGCTGTGAGGTTTAAAGCTATTAAGACAAGGCTTGGCATATGCTACTTTTTAATATTTACCTTTTAATATATTGTTTTTAAGTCTTGTTTTGGAGACAGGGTCTCTCTATGTGGTCCTAGCTGTCCTGAAACTTGCTGTTGTAGACCAAGCTGGCCTTGAACTCATAAGATCTGCCTGCCTCTACCTCCTGAGTGCTGGGATTAAGGCATGGTCACCATGCCCCATAATGCTTTGTAATTGACTGAAGAAAACGGAAAATAAACTTTTAAATCTGTGTTTTAATGCTTTGGTTTTGATTTTTAATTTTTGTCTTTGAACTTTAGAGATAGCAGGTATGTTTAGCTTCTAATGTCCACCCATTAGGAGTGAGTGTGTGTATGTGTGTTTAAGCACACATGTGAACGTGTGCATCATGTATGTACACATGTGTGGAAGTCATAGGTCGATATCAGGTCTTTTTCTATGGTTCTCTACCTTGTCTTTTGAAGTAAAGTCTCCCTGAACCCAGAGCTAGACTGATTGGTAGTAATACTGACAAGAGTTCTTCAGAGATATACCTTTCTCCACACACCTTCTCCCTGTCTCTGCAATATCACCATGTTTTTACATATGGACTGGGGATCTGAACTTAGTTACTCAGTGGTACTTTATTCATTGGGCCACTTCCCTAGCCCTTGGAGTAAACAATCACCACCGGTCAGAGGAAGAACTGGGACATTAGTGTGACTAGTTTCTGTGTAATGTTGCCTCTCTGCAGAATACAGCTGAACCCAGGTAGGCTTGGAGCATTAGTTATGTTAGCATTATGTGACCACAGGACCTGGCAGGCACAAGTTAATGAAGGGAAGAAAAAAGTTATTTTGGCTTACAGTTTCAGAGGTCTTCAGCCCATCCTACAGAGAGGCAAGGAACAGCTCATATCTTGGTGGACAGGAAGTGGGAGAGTGAAATGGGAACAAGTCAGGGATGATATACCCTCAAGGACCCACTGTCAATGGTCTACACCTTCAAACTAGGGCCCCACTTTCTAAAGTTCCCAGGCAGCACCACCATGTGGAGGCCAAAGATTGCAATCCTGAGGCGGAGGGAGACAATGTACTCAAGTCACAGCAGAATAGTTTAAGATGGTTTCATGGTTCTGAGTCCCCTTTACTCTCTTACCACATTAGGATAAACTAACATTTAAGTGGAGGGAGTCCTCAGAGTCTTATGTAGAAAATCCAGAAGAATGTCAGGTGCAATGCACTCCTGTAATCTCAGTACTCAGGAGGCAGAGGCAGGGATCGTCACAAGTTTGATGCCAGTCTATGGTACATAGCAAGTTCCTGGCCAACCAGGGATGCATAGCAAGACCCCTACTCAGCAAACAACCTAAAAGAAAGGGAATCCTGAAGGAAGAAGTAACTGAAGAGCCTCCATCTGGCAGTCTGCTCTTCTGGCTTTCCTCATATTAGCATCACAACGTTACAAGTGGCAGTTTTTCAACAGGAGTGAGATTAAGAGTGTGGCAAGAAAAGATGGTCTGAGACACTTCAAAACCACAAATACTGTTTTAAAGTCCTGGAGCAAGGACTGAGCCATTTAAGAAATGAGGAGAATGGATGGGAGAGGTGGCTCAAGAGGTTAAGAGCACTTGTTGCTCTTGTAGAGACCCAGGGTTCAGTTCCCGTACCCACATGGTGGTTCACCACTATCCCTACCTCCAGTTCCCCCTTCTGACCTCTGCAGGCCTCATGGACACACTTGGTATACATACATACATGTGGATAAAACACATAAAAAAGAATGAGAAGAAGTGGAAACCCATTGTTCCATCATTTAAGTCTTCTGGGCATGTTCCAATGAGATGTATCAAGACGATTGATACCAGGCTGAATAGGCTGTTGTTACCTGCTTGCAAAGACAGGGAAGGCTAGACAAAAAGAAAACACATAATTTACCAACCCAGAAAAGCATACAGTCAAGTGGGGCTGAGTGAGCCAGCATTAGTTTTGCTGATTCAGATGTGGGTCTGAACACCTGCTTCATCTGAAGTTAGCTTCTCTGATGCTCTTGGGGATGAAAGTATCAACTTTCACTGAACGTTCTCCGTGCCAGAAATCCCTGTTCCATCTAACAGTAGCTGTAAAGACATTGTCAAACCTGCAGCTATGAGGCTGGAGAGGTGGCTCAATGGCTTTGTCACTTGTTTTTCATGCAGAGGGTCAGGGTTCCATTTTCAGCACTCACGTGTCTCCAGCCATCTGTAACTCTAGTTCCAGGGGATCCAACAACCTTTTCTGGCTTCTGTGGAACGTATACCCCTGGCATCAAAACACTCATACATATAAAATAAATAAATAAACCCTCAAGCTGTAAAATCCAAATAGACTGTAAACATCTTACTTAGAAACATAACTAATTACAAAAGATCACAGTAGGATTTGTCCACCATTACTGACTTAAGGAAGTTGACATCCATTCTAGCATTTCTACTACTGCTACCTGACCAGCTTTAATTCATCTCATGAGAAACAACCCTGTCTGCGTAGCATTTTCCCATCTAAAATTATGTCCAAATCAAGGCTAGAAAGCACAATGTGAAATCATCATACTTGGGAGGCAGAGACAGGAGAATTTTAAATTGAAACCAGTTTGGGCTGGGCCAAGCCACCCTGTTATACACAGTGAGACCCTGCCTCAAAAAAGAAATACACCAGCAGCAAAATTATTTTTCATTACCCATGTACATAACAATAATTTACACACATTTAAACATTTGCTGCTCAAAGTGTAGCCCAAGGCCAGCAGCAGCACAGACATTAGGAGATGGTTGGAAATCCAGGCTCTCGGATCCTGCTTTGCTGGACCACAATCTGAATTTTACATTTGATTTTTTTTTTAAGGCTAGGAGTTGAACTCAGGGCCTCATGAATGCTAGATAAGTTCTCTACCACTGTGCTACACTCCCAGCCCTCAGAATCTGTATTTGAAATCATCTACCCATCGTTTACAGCAACTTAACACCTGAGAAGTCCTGACACACACAAAGCCTCATGGTAAGTGATAAAGCTCCGTGTTATGCTATATATTTTAGGATCAATAGTGAAAATATGACATTGTATTTCTCAGCCACAGTGTTTTCAGCCACAGTATCAGTTCTCTAATGGGATTATGGCGATTCCCCATCTCTTCTTTCCACATCTTATCTCCTAGAGTCAATGGAAAGTCCTTCCAGCCTTTCAGAGTCATCCACACTATGTCTGATGTGATAAAGTGTTGTATCTAGGAGTATCACTGTTTAATCATCTTTGACTTGACTTTTTTCCTAAACAAATAATACTTGATGATGCTATTTTCAAGTTAAGATCGGTCTGATCATCATTACTCTCCTGTGCTACCATCATAGAACTACCTTCCTCCTAGCTCAAAAGGTTACTCTTAAACCTGGAGCTTGCTGGCATGGGGAACCTTAGGTTTGGAGGCTTAGAAGATAAAGGTTGAGTGCCACTTTTGCTACCGACAAGACTTATACCCGTAAAACCATTTGGACTGTCTAAGCATGAGTTTTCTCACCTATAGAATGGGCTTGCTTGTGATAATTCAGCTCTCAGGGCAATGACTGGAGAAACATTAGTAGACCGTGATGGTTTTGTTTATCCTATGAAGACACTAGAATCACGAAAGGTAACTGCTGGTGGTGGTAAAAAAAAAAGGAAATGTACGAAAAGAAACACTTGTCTTCTGACCTGGTGGTCCAGTGGCCTCAAGGTAAGTTATGAAGTTCTTGGCTCTTTAGTAAAGCCAAGGAGATAGATGTGTGCAGACTGGGTAGATCCTTATTGCAGGATTTGGGAGAAACTTCCAAAGTGGAGCCCTAGAGGCCCAAGCTTGAGGAGATGGGGAGGTAAGAGAGCATTAATGGGGAACTTGGGAAGAGTCATTGAAGAAAAAAGATTTCTTTTGAGACCTGTGTTCCAGTTTGGTTGCACCTACCTGCTTTGAGGTGTTGACCCTAAACAGGCACTGTGACTGTTGAGAGAGAAGAGACATCATTGGCACTTGTGCTTTCTGCTGCTCTTCAGTCTATGAACAGCCTGGTACTCCTGGGTGGCGGGCTTGCCGTGGACTTTCCTGACCCTTCTACAGTGATGTAATTTACATGGTCTTATTATTCTTCAGGTGGTGTAGTTCAACTTCAAGGATTCACAGGCAACTCTTCCTATGTCTTTCTCTTAGGATTTCTATTGCTGTGAAGAGACACCATGACCATGGCAACTCTTACAAAGGAAAAAAAAATTAATTGGGGCTGGCGTACAGTTTCAGGGGTATAGTCCATTATCGTCATGGTGGCACACAGGCAGACATGGTGAGGCATATGAGAGTTCTACATCTGGATCAGCAGGCAGCAGGAAAGGAATGTCACATTGGGCATGGCTTAAGCATCTGAGACCTCAAAGCTTGCCCCCAATGGCACACTTCCTCCAACAAGGCCACACCTCCTCATAGTGCCATTTCCTATGGACCTAAGGGGCTATTTTATTCAAACCACAATCCTGTCTTCACTTTAAGAAGGATCTTTTAAGTGTTGAAACTGGAATATGAGAGGGTCCAGGCTCACGCGCTGTCTTTCCTTTGTGGTGGAGGAGAATCAACAGTAAGAAGTGGCATCAGGGTTTATTTAACAGCTCTAGTTTAACCCTAAGATTAAAATCTTTACCACTAGAGGGCAGGCCAGACAAACTTTGGAATATTTGCTCATTTTTTTTTTTTTTTTTTAGATTTCAATGTAGTTGTGGTTCTAGGTAATCCATGCCAGGGCTTCAAACATGAGAGGCATGAGTTCTTCCCTTGAGCTACATCTTAACCCCAGGTTTTTTCCTCAAATTCCTTCCACAGTTCCCCTATTACGAAGAATAACTTAAGGTCACTGGTATTAAGCTGCCACAACACTGCCATCATCGTCTTATCTAAATGTGTCCAGAATGCCAGTTCTGCCCCAGCGGAGCACACAGGCACACGTAGGCGTGATACATACAGCCTAGCCCTGAGCACCTGCTGCGTGATAGGCACTGCACTGGGCCGTCCATCCACTCTGTTTTCTTTGATTCTCACACCTGTCTGGAGCCGATTTTTTTAAATTAAAAATTTCATGTAAATTATTAACAAAAGAGAAATTATTTAACAGATGAAGAAGCAGACCTATAAAAGTTAGATTTATTAATAAATTTTTCAAAGCAAGAAGCTAATAAGTAGTAGAACTGGGCTGTTTGTTGAAAGGGCTGAAATTAAATGATGCGTTACTTACAATTTCTCAGGGGGCTGACAGCAGTAGCTCTAAGTGGAGAAAATAGTTCTAAGCAAGTTTCTGCCCGTTGTAAAATATGATCAATAATGGTATTGTTTTTCATGACTTTTTAATTTTTAATTTGTGTGTGTGTGTTTATGTGCATATAAATGCAGGTTCCTATGGAGTCCAGAAGAGGGGTCAGATTGTCTGAACTTGGAGTTACAGGTGGTTGTGATCCATCTAATGTGGGTGAATTGAACCTGGGTCCTCTGGAAGATCAGTCAGTGCTCTTAACTGCTGAACCATCTCTCTAGCCTCCTACATTTTTTTTTTTTTTTTTAAGCAATATGCAGGGTGGAACATGGTGGCTTAAATGAGAATGGCTCATATGATTAAACTCTGGTTCCCAGCTGGGAGAACTATTTGGGAAGGATTAGGAGGTATGGCCATATTGGAGATGATGAGTCACATTTTGGTGGTTTTTGAGGTTTCAAACAATTCGAGCCTTCCCAGTGTGCTCTCTCTTTACTTCCTGTTTGTGGATCAGGATGTGAGCTCTTGGCTATTCCTGCCACCATGCTTTCACTCCACTATCATAGACTCTAATCCCCTGAAACCATAAGCTTAATTAAACACTCGCTTCTATAAGTTGCCTTGGTCATGGCGTTTTATCACAGCAATAGAATAGCAACATCGACTCCCATTAACACTACAGCTTGGTGGCCGCGTAGCAAGGCCAACAAAGCTCTTCATGATTCCAAGGGACCATTTCCCGCCTCCCCTAGTGGCAACAACCATCACATTATCCCTCACTCACTCTGTTCCAGTCCCACAGTCCACCTTGCTGGACTTAGACATACCAGCCTGCTCAGGTGCTGCATCTGTTCTTCTCTCAGTTTGGATCATCTTTCCAGCAGCATCTCCATGCCCTGCCTGTCCGTGTCAGTCAAGTCTCGGCTCTGCTGTCCTTACTGGGTTGGGCCTCTTAATCTCTCTTTAAGAACAGCACACCCCATCTTCCACTACCCTAACCTGCTTTACTTTTTCTTTCCACTGTTACCCCATATGCATGCATTACAAGTGCTTTCCCCCACAACTTATCTGCCATGCATCTTCTTGGAGCATAGGTTATGTTTCTTGAAATCAGAGATCCTTTGCTTATGCTCAGCTGTACCCCTAATTCAAGACTGAATTCCGCACACACACACAGCTCAGTGTCACTATAATGTATGAATGTTAATCTTCATTGTCTGCTTCAAACACCTTCATGGAGAAGGTTTCTGTGGGTGTGATTGCTAACTGCAAGGTGTCTTAAAGGTATATTTGACACATGTGGCCAATTTATAGTGCCATGAACAGTACACATAACAGGTTTATCTGCCCATATCTCACCTGAATAGCTTTTTTTAATCTGGTACAAAAAATTGCTTTCATCTTATTTGCATTTTGAAATTATTTGCGACTTTTATTGTTAGGGTCCAGAAGATGCTGAAAGGATGCAAGCAATAAAAGGCATTTATTCTGCAGAAGACCAGCATGCTGGGGCCACCATCCTGGCAGAATGGTGACCCCCAGATGAGCACAAGAACTCTACTTAAGGTCAACTAGGGGAACGTCAGAGACAGTTATGTCACCTTTATTGTGATTAGCACAGGTCAAAAGCAAAGGTAGGAGTGCATCAAAGCCCTGGCTAGGGCTAGCTAGGCCTTGATTAGGGGTTTGGGGGGGGGGCTCTCTAAACTGGTTCAAACTGGCCTAAACTGGTGGGTGCCAGGGAAGTTACAAGGGTCAACTCCTGACTGGCTTGGGTCCAGGTGGTCCATGGGCTGCATTCCTGTGCTAAGAATGTTCTATTACAAGATAAGGCTGCCTAGCACAGATGCACAGATAAGATACCTTCCCATTTTTGTGGTTATCTCCAGGCTATTCCTTGGGTAGGGGATTTTATGGTCTTTCTCCTGGAATTGGTGACCTGTGACCTACTTCCTGGGACTGACAACTTTTGCGGGGGTGGTCAGGGCCCCTCTCATTATGTGTATTCATTCGCCATTTTTATCTTTTTGTTTGTGTGAATGTCCTTTGCCCACTTTCCTACTGTGATTATCTCCCTTTGTGGGGTAGCTCTTTGTGTATTAAATCTGTGTTTAAATTGTCAGTACCTTTTCCAGCTCACCATTTGTCTTTCAGCATTGTTTTTATGAAGGAAAAAAAAAAAAGAATTTATTCAATCAAATGTATTCAGTTTCCTTTCTCTGTTTTTAAATTTCCAAGTAGGAATATATTCGGGTGCTGAGCCTGCTCAGGCTCTCTTGGTAATGTTTATTAAGCACAGCCTTCCCTTGTAGGGATATGCCTTGCTAAAATTTATATCATGAGTCTATGTAGATGGGGGTGGTGTAATGTTCCCAGCCCATCACCCATACACTCCGATGAATCTGTAGAGCAGGAATGTTACATCAAAGCAGATTGCTATAGAGCCAATTACCTGAGGGAGATTCACGGAAGGGTGAGCTGACATAGTTGTTAAACATCTACACATAAAGAAAGTGCCAAAGAGAAGCTTGTGTAGCTCCTGGAAGCTGGCACTCATGTTGCTCTGCTCCAAGACACGTTCTGTACGTGAACACAACTGTGTAGTTTTGGAAAAGTCAGAAAGGTTATGCCGATGGGCTCCTCGGATTACAGAACAGTACGTCTGCTGCCTCTGTATTTCCTGTGCCCTGTCACAGTGCTGCTGTGTATGTGCAGCTGGAGCAGGTGTCCCTTGTCTTCTACCTGTGCTCTCATAAGCAATGCTTATGAGCAGAAGCAGTGCTTATGAGCAGAAGGAGTGCTTCTGGGTGGGAAGAGTTCAGGTCGCCTGCTGTGGCAGAGGTGGTTAAAGTATGCCAAGATATTTTTCTCCCTTGTCCCCAAGAGTGCTGGTGTAGGGCCTGGGTGGCCTGATTTTCCAAGTCTAACTCCTCAAAGTCCTGTGCATGGTCAAGAAGATCAGCTGTCTTAATGCCAGAATCTACATTAAAAATACACAGATGATTGTCTGTTACATTAAACAAGTTGTACCCAAGGCGATTGACTGGTCTTAATTGTGTCCTTTTGTGGTACTTTGATGGGTGAGCTACAGTATAGGAGACTGTGAACACATTTGGAAAGCTTTGATGGCTGTGATTCAGAACTGGTATCCAATGATGTGCTTGCTGGCATTACTTTTGTTTTTAGATTTCTTAAATTATTTTATGTATGTGTTTTGTCTGCACGTATGTCTGTGCATCACATGTAAATCTGGTACCTACAGAGGCCAAAAGAAAGTATCAGATGCCCGGGAACTGGACTTAGAGGTGGCTGTGCGCTGCCCTGTGGGTGCTGAGACTCCAACCTGGGCCCTTCAGAAAAGCGGTTGATATTTTAAACTGCTTATCCACCTTCCCAGGCCCATTGCATTTGTTTTCAGGCAGGTTCTCACCATAGCTCTGGCTGGCCTGAAACTGGCTAAACAGACCAGGATGTCCTTAAACTCATAAAAATCCACCTGCCTCTTCTCCTAAGTCCTGAGATTAAAGTGTGCACCACCACACCTGGAATGGCATTGCTTTTTAATAGAAAAGTATGGATACTGTTTAGCACTTTGTTTTGTTGTCTTTGTACCCACCTCTCTCTGTTCATGTGCAATATAAGGCTTGTTCCTTTTCTAATGAGACGGTGGGATCCTAAAGCACCAGGATTATTTAATAGATACTAGCATGTTTATGAGTAAACAGACTGGATGTTTTTCTCTGTTATAAATGGGGCATCTGAGGCACAGGGAGTTCAAACATAATGTCCAAGATCCTATATCTGGCAAGCAATGAAGCTGGGGCCTGCTTGATGTTGACCTCTTGTAAGCCCTTTTTCCTTTGTGTGGTAAAGGATCAGCTGTGGAAGCTGGCCATGCAATTGCTGGAGGGCTGAGGTCTTGACACAACATTTTCCTTTTTGATGTGGTGACTCAGACAGGAACCCTGTGAACTGGCACCAAGATGAATAAGAATTTTTAGTAGGGAATGTTACAATTCACACCTGGAACAGGTGGCTGAGGTGCCTCAGGAAAGTGGACCTAGCCTCCAGGTCCTCCCAGCATCCCTCAGTCCCTACCTATCACAGGGCATGGCTGGCATACCCATTCCTCCACCCTAAACTTTCCAGCTTAGGGATGGGTCTTCTTCTCCTTCTCTTCCCCAGAGCTCTTCACTATATAATCCAGACATTGTGGTCCCCTACCCTTCTCTGCTTTCTCTCTCTGCCCCCTCCTGCTTTTCTGTCTCCCTCTGCATGGTAACCTCCCTGACCCCCTCCTGTGAGATCAGTGAGCCCACCTGAGAGCTGACACCCCCCCCCCCCCAATAAACCTGTCCTCATATACTCTAACTTGGCTTGAATTGGTTCATTCTGTCAGTGGGAGACTACCTCTCGGGCGATCTCTCACTGGCTTTAAAACAATATTCACATAAGATGCTGATTGTTGCTGAGCCTCTACATGTCCATACTGGGTCACAGCTTAAGAATGTAGATTCCTGGGCTTTGCCTGGGGATACCTCTCAGCATCTTCTAAGATAAAAGCCCTGGGATCTGCATTAAACAACAACAACAAAACACACACACACACACACAAAAAAAAAAAAAAAAAAGTGCACACACTCTTTCCATCTTCCCCAGCTGAATAACGGAGGGGATGGCAATGCCCATCAGGGACTTGTTACGTGCCTGGTAATTACTGGAGGTGCATACAGACAGAATGGCAAGCATTGGCTTTACCAGAGACTTAGTAGAAAAAGTTCATTGAAGGCCCAGGCTCACATCCACTGACTCGAAATCTGCATTTTAACAAGATCCCTGAGATTGGCATGCCAGAGAGAGAAGCATGCTTCCCATGCCTAATCTTCTTGGCTTCATTTTACCTTCAGTATGTGAGGCAGTTTTTCAGATGTGTGGATGGGCTGCTAAGGCCCAAGGAAGGCAGACCTCTTGTAAGAATACAAACTGGACTTCAGGTAATTCTAGAACCCACATTTGTAACCAACACACTACGGATTCTCACAACTCAGTGGGAAAAGATTTACCCAGGGAGCTTATTAAAAACACAAGAGGGAACAAGTCAGGAGCCTGACACAGAGGACACAAAAGCTCTGCCCTGCAGACTATCAATGTAGATGCTGAGACTTATGGGCAACCTTTGGGCAGAGTGCAGGGAATCTTAGGAAAGAAGTGGGAAACAGTAAGATCTGGAGAGGACAGGAACTCCACAAGGAGAGCAACAGAACCAAAAAATCTGAGCACAGGAGTCTTTCCTGAGACTGATACTCCAACCAAGGACTATGCCTGGAGATAACCTAAGACCCCTGCACAGATGTAGCCTATGGCAGTTCAGTATTCAAGTGGGTTCCATTGTAATAGGAGCAGGGACTGTCTCTTACGTGAACTGATTGGCCTGCTCTTTAATTACCTCCCCCTGAGGAGGAAGCAGCATTACCAGGCCACAGAAGAAGATAATGCAGCCACTCCTGATAAGACCTAATTGACTAGGATCAGAAGGAAGGAAAAGAAGTCCTCCCCTATCAGTGGACTTGGGGAGGGGCATGCATGCAGAGGATAGAGGAAGGGAGGGATTGGGACGGGAGGAAGGAGAGAACCACAGGAGGGATACAAAGTGAATAAAGTGTAATTAATAAAGAAAAAAATTTAAAAAATGTTATTATATTAAAAAAAAACACCACTGACAGCCCCCCCCACCCCCAGCTTCTCTCTGAAACTCTGTCCCACCCCCTCTGTGGCGGAGCCTCAAATCAGCTTTTTTTTTAACCTGTTCATCTGGAAACTCTGAGCCAGGTTGCCACAGAACATGTTTGCAAAACCCTGCATGTATTATCCTCACCGAACATGCTTGTGGGGAGAGAACTGCTTCGTAAGTCGGGAGCACTTGAGTGTGAAGTCTCAGCTGATAAAAATTTTTATAACAAGCGCTGGACCCAGATGCCCCTAGAAATCTCTGAATCTAACCTCAGGCTTTGGGGGAAATGTAGGTCCCACTGTAATATGACAGACACATCAAAACAGGGTTTAGGTAAGGAAAGATCTGACATCTGTTCAGGAACAAATCCCAAACTCTTGTTATTTTTCACATGCTACAAAATTAAATACAAGTGGCAGTATTGCTTACCTTTTAAAAATTTTTATTATGATTTCATGTATAATTTAAACCACTGGATGGCTGGTAACTTTTGCTAGTTAACTAAGGACCCTTGAAAAACAATCTATAGCAGCCAGCACAGCAGAAAAGGTCTGCTCACTGCTGAACCCCTCGGGGCATTGACTAGGAAAGAAGTTGAACACTAATAGCCACTCAGGTGCTGATGCACAGTTCAACAGGATGTATGGAGGAGCATATTGCATATTTCGTATTTCTTCTGAACGGCTCAGGGTACCATGTGTGGCACCGTTATAAAGTACATGCATGCACACACACACCGAGAAGCATTTATACTCCATCATCTGATGGATGCCACAAGTGAGCCAGGATTGACACAGAATAGAAAGTGAGTGACATGGAGATAACGAGTGGTGAATTGTTTAAGAATCACCATTCCAAGCTCATTCCTTCACTATTTTGTTTAACAATTCCTATTGAACATTTACCATGCTCCAGGCCATGTGGTAACCTCATAGACAGCAAATAGGAACTTATCGGTTCAAGGTACCAAGAGTCTCCCGGAGCTGTGCAATGGGAAGGAAGGAGCACACATGCACACAACACATGTACCTTCTTTGTTTTTGTTTTTCGAACACACATACAATTTTTTTTTTTCGAGA
Source organism: Psammomys obesus (assembly GCF_907164565.1). Taxonomy (NCBI): domain Eukaryota; kingdom Metazoa; phylum Chordata; class Mammalia; order Rodentia; family Muridae; genus Psammomys; species Psammomys obesus. Next base: position 11,685,366 of record NW_026592732.1, read on the forward strand.
CAGGGTTTCTCTGTGTAGCCTTAGCTGTCTCGGACTCTATTTGTAGAGCAAGCTTACCTCGAACTCCAAAGATTCACCTGCTTCTGCCTCCTACGCTGGGATTATAGGCGTGTGCCTCCAAGCCGGGCCACATACACAATTTTAACACGCTAGCTCCATGAAGAAGGCTCCACTCTAAAATGTTGTTGTTCACAGGAGGGAGGCTAGGGCTTGGTAAATGTGGTAATGAGGTGTTCTTCAGGACGTTACCTGGGAGTCAGACACCTCAGGATCACCGGCAGTCTCTGAGTGGTTATTCCAAACTTACAGAAGAGGTAGAGTCCTAAGATGCTCAGGGTCAGTCTTTGGCACTAAGAGAGTACATTTTGCTTTTCTTCAAAACACCAGGGTTTATTTGGTTGTTTTGGTGGTGTCAATAGAAGGCCTCACATACAACTAACCCCTCCTCCATCCCTGAGCTATAGCTCTAAGCTCCAAGATTTTTCCATTTATTTATTTATTTGATCACTTTATAGCCTGATCCTGGTCCTCTCCCTCCTTTCCTCTTAGTCCCATCCTCCTGCCTCCTCCCCCGTTCCCTCTCTCCTTCTTCTCAAAGAAGAGGAGGAACCCACCAGGTACTAACCCATCCTGGCACCCCAAGTCACAGCAGGCCTAAGGGCATCCTCTCCCACTGAGGCCAGACAAGGCAGTCCAGCTAGAGGGAAGAGGTCCAAAGGCAGGCAACAGAGTCAGAGACAGCCTCTGCTCCCACTGTTAGGTGACATATGTGTAGTGGGGTCTAGGTCCAGTCCATTCATGCTCTTTAATTGGTTGTTCAGTCTCTGTGAGCCCCCACAGGCCAGGTTACTCGATTCTGCAGGTCTTCTTGAGGTGTCCTTGACCCGTTTGGCTCCCTCCATCCTTCCTCCCACTCTTCCACAAGACTCCCTGAGCTCGGTCTATTGTTTGGCTGTGGGTCTCTGCATCTGTTTCCATCAGCTGTTGGATGAAGCCTCTCAGAAGACAGTTATGCTAGGCTCCTGTCTGCAAGCATAGCAGAGAATATCATCAATAGTGTCAAGGGTTGGCTCTCTTCCATGAGGTGGGTCTCAGGAGGTAAGATTTTTTTTTTAAGGTCATTAGAGATGGAATAGAGGGACTGAGGATATGGCAACACACGTGCCCTGAAATCATCAAAGACCACATAGCTTCTTCCTGACCCGTGGAACATCACGGTGCTTTTGGCCAGGGTCCAGTCTGACACTGTGCCTGCATGTCTGTGATCCTGTCTTTCTGAATTTGCTGCAAGAGACAGAGGTTTCTGGACATGTAAGACAGGTAGGCATGCCATAATAACAAATGAGATTCTCAAGTCTTTCTCTCTCGGTTTCTATTACAGGCTCATTTCTGAGTTTTATGTCCAACACGGGCCAGCAGCAAGGTACAGGCTAATGTACCCACCTCTTCCTGGAACATTTTCTGCCACTGAGAAGAAGGAAAGAGATGAAAGCCTCTGCTTCTTGGCATCACTTCTGCTGAGTTCTCGTGGGCTAGAGGAGCATACAACTTCTCAAGGTTCAGCCAGGCAAGCTTTGAAAATTTTCTCACAGAGTGTTTGCTTCAGAATAGTACTTGGATAATCTGTGAGTAGAGTAATTCAGACTAAAGTTAAGTGGTAAATAGTCAGTACATTATCTTTTCTGAGAAACGTCTCATTTCCCAGCTTTGCTAGGACTCTGCTTCAACTAAGAACACGCACTGCCTTGCTAGGGACGTATGAGGTGACTCACTCATGGGTGGGCCATTTTGCCAGGAGCCACCGAAGTCTATTCCTTGTCCCTTCCACACAAACTGTACTTGTGCGTGTCCAGTCTGAAACACAGCACAGGAAGCCTAGCCGCCAGCGACTTCTATCAAATTCTGACAACTTTTGGTGTGATAGTGGAAATCTGGACCTCAAATGTTTGTACCCACTGGAAAGCAAACAAAGCAAAACAACAAAACCTTAACAATTGTAATATTAGTTAAAATTTATCATGACAAAAGTCCATGATAGAGGATGGGGAGATGGCTCAGTGGTAAGAGTGCTTGCTGAGCAATGAATTCATTTTACATTAACAATTATTTATTCAAACGCTGTAAAATTCGGTGGAACCATTTTTCACCAGCCTATAAACAAGTTAAGATCAGCATCAAGTCCATGCCATTTTATATTCTTAGAACCTGGTACTGCCTTGTAAGCGGTAAGTACTAATGATCTGGTTATTGGGGTTGGGGCGTTTGCTGATCTTGCCCATACATGAGGTCACATAACTAAAACACAAATCTAAAGAAAACTCTTGATGGAGACAGGGATTACTACCTCCCATGTTATAGATATGGAAACTGAGGTTCAAAGAGGTTAAGTGATTAATCTAAGGTCATGTAGTTAAGTAGTTTATCCAAACTCCTTCCGGGGCTCTCCCTTTTTCAGAATTATTCTTTCAGTCTCTGGTGCAGCCTGAACTGCTGCTGGTACTTGGAGTTTGAGTCCGGTAGGACAAAAGTGCAAGATCCTAGGAGCAAGGTCTCCGTCCATGACCCACATGTTTGGCCCAACTGCACTATTTTGCTCTGGGGCACAGCTGGCAGACGAGGGTTCATAGATGTGGAGGCAGATTGTTTTCTCAAGGGCTCCATTTCTTTCTTTCCAACTATATTTCTAATCTTCATCCTGTCCTTTGTGGACTCATAGCCCTTGCCATGGAAGCAGGTTTCAAGGGTTACCAAAAATCCATGGCTGAAATCTTTCTCTGGTTTCTGGGTCATGGTCCTTGTCAGTGAAGATATTAACTCCTACATCCCTTACAACATTCTCCTCTTAGGTCTGTTTGCAGGGAATGCTAAGCACAATACCAGGAAGGTGTGAAATAAATTACAGAGCCGAAGTCTTTAGTGGCACCTAAACATCCCTGCCTAGGAGCCGGTGGGTGTGGCGGTGTAACGACTGTTCTTGGTTGTCAACTAGACTGCATCTGGAATTACCTAAAACCAAAGTGGCCGGGCATGCCTGTGGGGATTTTGTTTGTTTTTCGAGACAGGGTTTCTCTATTATAGCCCCGGCTGTCCTGCAGCTCACTCTGTAGAGCGAGGCTGGCCTCGAACTCACAGAGATCTGCCTGCCTCTGCCTTCTGAGTTGCTGGGTTTAAAAGTGTGTGCCACCACTGTCCAGCTGAAATTTTTTTTAATTAATTCATTTGAATTAGGATGACCCACCTTTAAACTGGGTCTTTTGAGGTGGGAAGATGTAACTTTAATCTAGGCCACACCTCAGGCTGCCTGCCTATATAAAGAACATGGAAGAAGGAGGCTTGCCTTCTTTGCCTACTTGCCCTCACTCTCACTGGCAAGTTTATTTTTTCACTGGATTCCTACTTCTTCTGGATCCTGGCATATTACAAAAGGTCGGCTGAGATGTCCAGCCTTGTGGATGTCTGGGAAGAACTACTGTGTTCTTGGACTTTCCGCTGGTAGACTGCCACTGTCGGACTAGCTAGACTACAGCCTGTAAGTCATTCTAGTAAACCAACCCCCATGACCAATTTACTAATATCTACTACTTATAAGGCAGTGCTGGGTGCTAGGAATATAAAATGGATCAGACAATGCTGGCCTTATTATGTACACACACATATATATGTATATATTACATCTACATCAAGATATCATCTATTCACATACATGACAGATAATATATAATCATATATGAGAAATAGAGCATATGTTAGTATGTATGTGTGTGTGTGAGGGAGACAGAGAGAGAGAGAGCACAAGATTCATTTAACCAGTTCTGTTCCTCTAGAGGACCCTGACTAATACAGGCAGGAAGTGCTTCACTGGTGGATCAGCAGAGCTGTGTGGGTCTCTGGTGTAGTCACAGGATTGATTGCACTGTAGTCTCAGCTGCTTTGTCTGTGAGATGGAGAACTACTTATGGAATTAAGGATGGGAGGTAGCCAGGGAGGGGGCTGGGAGGTAAAGGTAGTTTAGATGGTTAATACCTGCCCTGCTCCAGGAGAAATAAGACTATTGTAAAATCTATCAGGTGTCTGTGTCATTTCTTTATTGCAATAGTTATAGTTAGATAATACCGCCATGATAATTACAGGACTAATAATAAATTTTATTAGACCATACCATTAAACTAACTGCAACATACTGGCACCCAACTAATTTAATGTACCCACACCCTTAAAAATCACCATAGTTTGGTGGTTATGGGGGAGGAACAAGCTCCCACAGAGATAACCCAAGCTTACAACTACTGTATGAAGATAAATCCAGCAGACTTGGCAGAGCTGGCTTACACTGCCAGCCATCGCCTCCAACTGATCCTACCACACCTGCCTGGGAAACACAGCCGTTTTCCAAATTTTAGCTATTGGAAAGCAGATGGGACGAATGGTTCCTTAGCAACGGTGTCTCTCCCCCTACTTGCCCCCAAACCTTGCTCAGTTCGAAAGGCACACATTAGTTTAACACGTGCATCCACACGCCAGGGCATTTCACAGGCGCTGCTCCCCGCTGCCGCCCGTGGGCTCAGTTCTCACAGAGCAGTGCCGGATGCGGAAACATGACATGGAGAGGCGAAACTGGGGGGCCAGCAGCCTTCTAGTCAGAGCCAGGCCTAGAACTGCGCCAAAAATGGAAAGCGCCATGGCGGAGGGTGTTTGGATCCTTCCTGGCTTTGTTCTGGTTTCGTTACAATGTGTTCAGTGGTGATCTTGCTTCTCCCTGCACTCTCCAAAAAAGTTCAAGGAGAAAGTGGGGAGAAAGCCGAGGGATGGAATGCTAAGTTACAGGCAGTAAAAATGGAGAAAGGAGTAAGATTCTTCTCCATAGAATTGATGGCGGCTAGAGCTCAGAGCTCTCTAGATGCAAGATATTTATTTGTCAGCTCTTTCTGGAAAGGGCTGGCTGATACATTTTAGCAACAACTAAATTCCAAGCAATGACGAACAGGGCTTGCAGCTGCAGCGTAAAATGGCACAACTAAGACTGGCCCCAAGCTTAGGCTTTCCTTTTTTTAGACCTTTGTTTCTTTGCTTGGTTTTTGTTTAAAAGTTTTGAGTTACAACAATAGGGAATAGAGATGAGATATTTGAGCAGAGCAAATTAAAGGTGTGTTCAGTCACACACCTTTAATCCCAACTCAAAGGAGACAGACACAGGCAGATCTTTGAGCTCTGGATCAGCCTGGTCTACCCAATGAGGTCAGGGAGGGGACCCCCAGCTGATAAAATACACCGCTTTTCCAAGCTCAGCTGCAGAAAAAAAAAAAAAAAAAAGTGGTTGGTTAGGTTTTCCTGGGCAGGGGTCCCCTGCTGATAGGATGAAACTGTTTTTTTAAGGTCCACCCCCCAACAGGAAAAAAGCGTTCAGTTTTAAATCACCTGTGGTCATCCGCACAGGTTGATGCGGTCCTGGGCCTGCTGCTATCAGCACAGGTCATTAAACTGAAAATCACCTACCGCCATCAGCACCCAGCGATACTCTTGGACAGTCTAGGATTTAAGAGGACACATTAACTTAAAGTTACTACTTAAGTTTTTTTCTTCATAACGGATGACATGTCCTTACTGAGCTAGAGAATGAATACAAACCAATACAAACCAGTCTTGGATTTGTATGAGGAGAGAATGAGTCTGTCAGGTCCACCTTCATTCTATTGGTGTTTGGTTCTTTTTTCTTTTTCTTTTTTTTTTTTTCCTGTGGATATGTGGGCTCTGGAAGAGAACTTGCAATTCAGCGTTTGTATACGCATGGGATGGAGAAGTAAGATGTCACGCTGCTCTAAAAACCCAGCCAGTCTCCTTAGAGCTTCCACGGGAGAACTGGTGCCGAAGGGCACTTTGGCCTAAGGAATATGTTCTGTTAGGCAATATAAAAACCCAAAGTTAAGGCTGGGAGATGAACATGCAAGCTGTATGCCTTCCATGTTGGAAAGCTATTGAATGCTGAGTGGAGGTGTCACACTGCCCTGGCAGCCGGCTTACGCCTTTAAACACGAGGCATTTTCATGGGGGACAGTGGCAGTCATGCCTGGTGAAAAAGACACAGGAGACTATACAGGCAGCCAAGTACACTCTAGCCGAGTTACATCCCCAAAACTCAAAGGCTGCTATTCATGTTTGAAAGGCAGAACCGTCCAGTCCTTATGGAGAAAGGGGTGGGGCATAAGCCACAGCAAATGTAAAAACCCAGGCCCAAACCTCTAAACAGGTACAAGGTGCCTAGGGTGTGCTTACGCACTAAACGTAGAAAGAAATCTATATAAGGTTTGTTTAAAAGATATTGCCTTTTCTGTTGCTCAGGGCAACTGGCTTGTCTCTTTAAATATGAGGCCTTCTCTTGGGAGACAGGTAGTGGCTAGGCCTAATACAACAGGTGCCCAAGAGCCCACAGGAGAATATTCAGATCTATACAACCTTGTTTTTTATTTCAACAAGATAATGATTGTATGTTCAATGATAATGGTAATATACATCCTCTTTGAGAGAAGTCAAAATAAAACAGACCTAGGTAAAAGAGAGATTGCTAAATTAAATGTGAAGTACTTATATAACTTCAAACTACAGAACAAGTACGTAACTTATACTGTTAATCATGCTACATGGGAATAGCTCTGAGCCTGGCTGAGACATGAATGTCTATGCATAGCCAATAATTCTTGTTTTTTTATGAAATCCACCTGACATATACATGGCATCCTTTCATACAGCCTGAAAATTTACAGATGCCTTTCTTCTGCATACACAAAGAGCAAAGAGCCATCCTTAGATGATCTGTGCATCCTGCACAACTCATACATTTATAATCTTAGGACCGTATAAGGCTTGTGAGGAATGATATAGTTTTAGAACAAAGACTGGACACTGGTAATTCTGGATCAGACCTGACAGGATTCCTACTCCAGGATGCTGAGACACTGCATTGGAACATGCATCGTGCATGATGTATGTTCCAGTCTCTGCTTCAGTTGCTGCTCCTTCAAAATGTGCTCCCAGGACAGCTTCAAAGAAAGCCACTGAGCTCAGGGGGCTGGAGAGATGGCTCAGTGGTTAAGAGTATTGTCTGCTCTTCCAGAGGTCCTGAGTTCAATTCACAGCAACCACATGGTGGCTTACAACCATCTATAATGAGATCTTGGTGCCCTCTTCTGGGGTACAGGCAGAATATGCTATAGATAATAAATAAATAAATAAATAAATAAATAAATAAATAAATAAATAAATATTACAAAAAAATTAAGCTGCTGATCTCAATTGGTCCAGCATTTCAGGTTATTGAATCTACTACTCAACTTAAAGCTTTGTTATTCTCAAATAAGGTTATTTTGTTACTCTGGTATAGAATTCAAATTTAAGGTTATCATTGACATACACATATAACTTATCTATCCTACAAGGTTTATTTCCAGTACTTTTAAAGCTGCTATGATAAAAGTGTTTAGGATAATTAAATAATGTAAGTTAACTGTTAAGCAACTCATGGTCATGTCAGATACTAGTCTATCACAGAAATATACATCCTAGGTTTAACAGGTAGATATGATTCTATAAATAATGTAAAAGTAAATAGGTAAGAGTCTTCAAAAACCTCATAAACCTTCAAAAACCTTACAGAATATGACATTTAAAATGTTTTATTATTTTAAGGATTCTTTGACAACGAGAGGTCAAGGAAGCCTAACCTCCCCTCCCCCCCAAAAAAAGATGATGAGTATCAGAAAACCTCCATATGGAGATGGCTTCAAATGTGACAAGCTAGCTACCTGGGCAAAGAAATGCCCTCATTTCCACCAAAGACTAAATCCTGCCTAAAGTGCACAAGCTTGGATACAGGCTGAGTCGACTGCCAGCCTAGCTCTGCCCAGACAGTGTAAGCAAGTCCATAAAAGTTCCTCCTTCACAGTTAGATCTGTCAGATATATTGGGCCAGAAGGCTGAAGATGGTGTTCCAGCACTACAGAGTTTTGGGTGTCTGTCCAAGCAGCAACTGTCTCTGTCATTTTTTTTTTTTTGAAGCTGATAACCTGCACTTGCTGTTTCCTCAGGCAATTAATTTTATTCCTTCTCAACTCTCTGATGGGGTTGAAGACCAGATATAGTTTTACAGTTAAGCTTAGTTGCTAAGGAATTAAAAAAGATGTGTCAAGGTCTAGATAGATGTGTTTAGGTTGATAGATACAAGCAGTGATAGAAATAATTTGGATACAAAACTTTAGACTCCCCAGGATAGGATAAACTTTTTTCATGGTTGCCAAATACCGTTTGACTAAACATATTGTATTTAAGTCTTGCCTATTGGTTTTTATAATTTTTTCATAATTGTTCTTACTGTATATTATGTTTTAAAAAATGGCCTTTTGGGGGGGGGTGCAAAACCTGCACTCCTGATGCAGGGACTCCGTACCGCTCCCTCCCCAAAGAGACTCACAGACCGTGCGGTTCAATGCAAAAGCAAGAGGCAGTTTATTCAGATCTCGATGGGGGTCACCCCTTCAAGGCAGGAGACGACCCCAAGCATACAAAGCACAGAGTTTTTATACCTAAAAATCAGGTCCCACATATATCTTTACATTGACTAGTCAGCAGAAAAGATAGCAGTTTTGCAGCTGGCAGCTTACAGCTTCTTCCAAAGGCAGTCCTCCCTGCCCCAGGTTTCTTATCTCAAAATAAGCTCATCCTGTTTTCTGAGGAGGGCCATCTGGTCTGGCCTCTACTCAAGGTTTAGTAGCCCTAATTGTCTGACTGTTCTTCTTTCTTAGCTGGCCCTTATTCAAGGTCCAGTTGTTTTTCTTTCTAGTCTGGGATGGTCCCATTTCTCAGGTGCAGTGAGCTTTATTGATGATATTCAAGAGAGTACCGCTTCTTGGGCCCCTCCTGCTATTCTGGGGGTCTGGCATGTAAACTGTGAGGAAGATGCTCAATGTCAGGGGCTGAGTTGGGACAGGGACTCCTCAGCAGCCGAGGGCCTCTTTCTTGCTCTTGTGTCCTTGCTGGGGCAGGTAGTACAAGGCTTCTTACTCCTTGGAGACCATATAGGCAATGAGGTCCACCACCCTGTTGCTGTAGCTGTATTCATTGTCATACAAGGAAATGAGCTTTACAAAGTTGTCATTCAGGACATTGCCAGCCCCAGCATCAAAGGTGGAAGAGTAGGAGTCACTGTTGAAGTCACAGGAGACAACCTGGTCCTCAGTGTGCCCCAGGATGCTCTTTATGGGCCCTCATGTACCTACTTTACCACCTTCTTGATGTCATCATACTTGGCAGGTTTCTCCAGTCGGCATGTCAGATCCATGACAGACATATTGGGGATAGGAAATTCATGCCGGTGAGCTTCCCGTTCAGTAGGATGACCTTGCCCACAGTCTTTGCAGTGCCAATGGATACAGGGATGATATTCTGGGCAGCCCCAGGACCACCATGCCACAGCTTTTCAGAGGGGCCATCCACAGTCTCCTGGATAGCAGTGATGGCATGGACTGTGGTCATGAGTCTTTCCATGATGCCAAAGTTGTCATGGATGACCTTGGCCAGGGGGCTAAGTGGTTGGTGATGCAGGAAGCATTGCTGACAATCTTGAGTGAGTTGTCACACTTTTCATGGTTCACACCCATCACAAACATGGGGGCATTGGCGGAAGGGGCAAAGATGATAACCCTTTTGGCTCCATGCTTCAAGTGGGCCCCCGTCTTCTCCATGGTGGTGAAGACAACAGTAGACTCCACAACATACTTGGCACCAGCATCTCCCCATTTGATGTTAGCAGGATCTCACTCCTGGAAGATGGTGATGGGCTTGCTGTTGATGACAAGCTTCCTGTTCTCAGTCTTGACAGGGCCATTGAGCTTGCCACGGATAGAGCCACACTGGAACTTGTAGATAATGTAGTTGAGGTCGATGAAGGGGGTCACTGATGCCAACAAACTCCACTTTAACCAGGCGTCCAATATGGCCAAAACCGTTCACTTCGACCTTCACCATCATGTCTAAGGGACGAGGCTGGCACTGCATGAAAAAACGAAGCTATCTCCTGAAAAGGGAGGAGCAGAGAGCCAAAATAGCCTTTTTATTTAGAAAGAAAAGGGAAATTGTTGGGGGTTGGTCTGGTGCTATATATCAAATGCTAATCTCAGTGCCTTGAAAGCTGGTTACTGCAATGGGCATTGTTATGAATGTTGAACTATACCCATGTGATGAGAATGTTCCTCAATTGTCCCTGATTGGCTGATTAAAATGCTTACACTTGAGCAGGGTAGAAGGAGGTAGGCATGGCTAAGGTTCGAAGGCTTTGGGGACAGAAGGCTCTTGAGTAGAGAAGACAGGACTGGAAGAGGAAGAGGAAGGAAGCAGAGATGCATGTTGCCATGGGAGCATGGAAGAAGCACATGGCTGGCATGGATGGGGGAAGTCGCCCAGATGAAGAATAAGGAAGTATTTGTGGAATTATGGATGGGAGATAGCCTGGGATGGGCTGGAAGGTAAAGGTAGTTTAGAGGGTAAATACCTGCCCTGATCCAGGTCAAATAAGGCTATTCTAAAATCTATCAGATGTCTGTGTTCTACTGATTGTGATAGTGGGTTAGTAATACCACCATGGTAAGTATAGGGCTAATAATAAACCTTATTAGACAATACCATTAAATTAACCTCAACAGAGAACAGCAAGTACTTTATTATAATAGCTCAGGATATTTTGATGAGAGGATGTTATCAAACAGGGATTCTCAAACCTAGTGTGCAGAGGAATCAAGTGTGGGAATGAGAGTGAAAATACAGGTGCATACATGTGTGTACATGCACTCCGACCAGAGGACAACAAACCCCATCCCCAGAAATGCTGTCTACCTTGAGACAGGGTATCCCCTTGGCTGGGAGCTCATCATTTAGGCTAGGCTGGCTGGGAAGCAAGCCCCAGGAATCCTTCAGCGCCCACCTCTTTGGGGTTGTAAGTCTGTACCACCATGCCAGCATTTTTACATGGGTTCTGGGAATCTAACACAAGGCAAGCACTTTATCAACTGAACCACCTCCCCAGCCCTGTTATGCAGATTTTGAATCAACATGAACCATCATGTCTGAAATCCGTCTTGACGTGCTGATTTCTCCCAAATCCCCAAATGATATATCAAGGTTGAGAACCACTGACCAAAGCCACAGCAGAACATTGCAGGGCCAAAAGGTACAATGCACACCTCAATGTCAAAGGGAGGCATAGAGGCGTTTCCCCATTCATCCTTCTTGATATTTAAAACGTGTCACAAAGGCAAGTCTAAATGCAACATTTATTGTTTTTCTCCCCCTTCCTACAGGAGTAATGAATGGTATTTGCAGACATAAGGCTAGCTCACATCTCAATATGTTTCTTGGCTGACATTCAGGCTGATTTACAGTGCCAAGGGCTAAAGGCTTGAAAATATCCCAGCATCCTATTGCTCTGGCAGCTAAATTAAACCTGATGCCCAGAACCTGCGTGAGCAGAATAATGAACTGTGCTGCGCTTCTTTGAAGCCCTGCCAGTGGAGGAGTTTTGTAGGACAAGAGGAATCTACTGGGGAAGGAGAAGCCCTGTTAGAGAAATAAGTGAGGCAACCATTCACCATCAGGCAAGCTCTTGTTTGCGACCGAGACTTTACCATTTCAATTTGCCTAAAGTTTGATGACTTCTCAACACTAAGAAAGTAAACAACGTCTTGTCACACTCAATATCATGTTCTTGGGTGCATCCCTGTGTCTAGATCCTAGATCACACTCCAAGTAGTAGATAGTCTCAGAGAGGCTGTGACCATTAGAAAACTGGCCTGAGTGAGTCTCATTGCCCAAATAATAAAAGCTAAAGCCACTCAGGGCTTTGTGGTTTTCAAAGCCTCTACTTACATTATACAGTTTTATCCTTATGACTGTAAGCCAAACAACATCTCCATTTTCAATCTGTGGGAATTTGTGTGCTGTCTAAGGTCATGCTGTAAGGGGCGTGGCTGGAAGGTAAAACTGTCTTTGGACCATTAAATTTATTCCTTGACTTACTTTAGAAATTTCTTTAAAAATACTAATGCCCAGGGGCTGGGGAGACATCTTAGGCTTGCAAGCACACTGACCTGAGTTCAATCCCTAGAGCCCACATAAAAAGACAGGCATGATGGTATGTGTTTTAAATCATGGCATCGGAGAGGCAGAGACAGGTAGCCAGCTAGCCAGCTTAGCTTTTGAGTGACAACATTTCTCCTGGGGAGCTATAACATACATTCCTACTCACTCCAGATAGGGAACCCATGACAGACCAAATATGAATACCACCAAAATCCCACTTGGGGAGCCAATGAGTTTTATTGGGGTTCCTTACAGGAATATGGGCGAAGGGTTACTTACAAGGGCACAAGTGACTCAAAGGCAGCTGCGTCACCAAGCTCACTCCAGCATGGGTGTCAGCACACAAAGCTGGAAACCTGGAGCATATTGCACAGCCTCAAGGGCAGCTCAGCAGCTTGGAGAGTGCCCTTTCCAGGGGCCTCATTGGTCTACATCCTTCCAGTTAGTGAGCCTGGCCCAAAAGTCTTCTTTTCTGTTTTATTTGTTGTCTTTGCAGCTCAGATTCCTTCTACTTCTATTGCTTCCTCTGACAGGGAGGGTCCTAGTCACCCTCCTCAGTTTCAGGAACTTCCTGAAGCTATTTTGAATAGTTTACTTTTTAAGGAGCTTCCTACATGGTGGGGGTGGAATGTTGTTTTTTAAACTCAGAGAAAATTGTTACTTGGTGAGCTCCAAGTTCAATAACGGTGGATGGCTTTTAATTGTTCTCATTAGCATGCCTGTGTTGTGGGTCTGGGTCTGTTCAGAGATTAATTCACCAGTCTGACTCAAGTTTTGGTTTTAGTAAATTAGAGGCTTTTTATTTAAAAAGAGACTGTCCAGGACCAAAGCAGAGTGGGTTCTCTAGGTAAGGCCCCAGCTACTGTTAGTCAAATGATTATAAAGGCAAAACCACAAAGTTATAATTTGGGGGAGCCACATTAACTCATAATCCTGTCTGGGAGAAGGCAAGGCCTGATTTTGTAACAGACATTCCTCAGCCATCCAAGGAAGCAAGCAGTTCATCTAAAAGCAGAATTCAGCAGTTAATCTGTTAATTATCTACTCCTATGACGCATTACCTCATAGGAATATATGAGGGAGTAAAATATTTTGCAACCATCAGCAATTTTTTAAGAATAGCCCAATCACATCAGGAAGAGGTCTATCTCAGGCCAGCTGACAGGGTACTTACTCAAGGTAGGAGCAACTTCCTCATGGCTTATACAAATTAAAAACAATTTTGTTTGTACAAGCCTAGCACAGTAAATTTATCCCCTAAACATATTGTTCACCACCATTACACACACACACACACTCATGTACGCACTGTATTGTTACAACTCTTGAGTGGAAATGCTTCCCCAAAGGAGGTGTTACAGCTCTGAAGGGGGAGGTTTTTCCAAAAGTGCACATGGTACAGCTCAGAAGGGACACTTCTTGTAGTTTGTTTTTCACTGTGCTCATAGAGGTAACTGAGAGAAGGACAGTAATTCAGTTTTTTTTTTTTCAGGCCATTGGTTCAGGGATAACAAAAGGAGGAGGTTATTAGCTCTCTTGTTCCTGTGATTGCTATGTAAAAATTGAAGGGGGTTAAAAAAAAAAGTGTGGCTGTGACAGCTAATCCAACTGTGACCCTACTGACCCTAGCAGCTCTTCTCCATCTAGAGAGAGTCTAGCATAGGATGTGGAGTGGATGGGAATATTTGTTTGGGGTAAGTGGGGTCTGGGCAGCCTGTAAGAACAATGGCATCTGCCTCTCTGCTCTTCGATTGTAGACATTTACTTTCTGCTGTTGTCCCAGACTACAATGAGCAGGCAATTATGCAGTGGACAAGAATGACGGGATCAGACGTGGAGACAGAAGTGCCCATGGGAGTGCATTGTCCTTCTGTTTAGAGAGCCTGAAGAAAAGGTTTATGGAGCCCAGAGGAGGTAGGGATCAACTTTTGTAGTTGAGGCGTGAGTGAAGGGACAGTCTTGTCCACACTGGAAATTGCAAACTGAAAATGAAGATGCTTTCTCCTCTCCTTTCCCTCCAAAATAACCAAACTTTACATTCTCACCAAAGGCAGCTAGGTACTGCTGCTTCCCCGCAATCCTGTCCTCAAGTAGCAGGTGTGTGTGGACCAGAGACTTTCTTGAGAAGCCTCCACAGGATGGCTTGCCTTCCATGTTTACAGCGTGGGCTGAGTTCTGCAGTTTTATGAGGCCAATGCATGAGAGCCGATTGAGAGGCTGCTGAGCCGTTCTTGCAAAATGACAATGATGAAGATCCTGATGGACGTGATATCTGTTCTGTGCTTCAGGAGGGCCCTTAGCAAGCTGCTCTGCTGTGACCTTCGAGCAGTTTTCTCTAACAGAGGACTTGACTGTTGTCAGATTTGACTCAGTACAGCTCTGCTGCAGCTCATCCTTGCTGTGTTGGTTGACTTAAAAATTTCCCTCAATTCAGTTCCACATCCAAGGCTGGGAGGTAGATTTCAGAAAGGCTAATACCACTGGTTGCCATTCTTTGCATGCTTTTGGGTGGAGGTTATCCCTGGGTTACACTGTAAAAACCCAAATCACTTAAACAAATGACAAATTTTATTAATCTAAAATCCATTTCTGAGCAAGAACTCTCTGGTTCTGTGGTTTGGATAATTTCTGAAATTGTAACAGATTTTCTTTCAGATTTATATTCTCCTCTTTAGTCATTACTTACTAAGCAACCAAGTTCTTAAAAACACAGATTGGACTAGGTAATCAAAAGGTTTTATTCAATATTCAACCCATCTCCTCCTCTGCAAAATGGGGACAATAATCTCTACTTCTCATTTTTGTATGTGTATATAGGTACAGTTGCATTTGTGTATTTCAGTAGCTACCATCCTAACAGCACAGTGCTGACAGATGTGTCATTCATAATAAATAAAATAAAATACTAACTATAATGACTCATTATACTTACTTTGTTTTTGTTTTTGTTTTTCAAGACAAGCTTCCTCTGCATAACAGCCCTGGCCATCCTGGAACTTACTACATAGAACAGGCACAGAGATGAGCCTGCCTGTGCCTCCTGAGTGCTGAGGTTAAAGCTTGTGACTTATAGTTATGATGCAATGGTTCTGGTGGGGCTTCGCTAGAGTTCCTCATTCAGCTATTTGAAACAAGTCCATTCTGATGTGTATTTATTGAGTCTTGTGTATGGCATCATGGTGGTTTGAATGAGAAATGTTCCCCATAGTCTTCAGTATATGAATGCTTGGTCCCGAATTCCTGGCAGTGTTTGTTTGTAAGGTTGTAGAATCTTTAGGAGGTGGAGCCTTGCTGAAAGAAATATGTTGCTGGGGGTGGGAGCTAAGAGTTTATAGCTTCACCCTAGTTCTAGTTCACTTGCTCTGTTTAGTGTTTGTGGTTGAATTAGGTCTTTCCTCTGGCTCCCTACTGCCATTTCTCCCTACCATGCCAACTCTCCCCCTGGAGAGTCCACAAGCCAAAGTAAACCTTTTCTTCCCTAAGTTCCTTTTGGTTATGGTGTTTATCTTAGCAACAGAAACGTAACTAACACATAATCTCCTTTGTATCATTCTTGAGGTCATTACACAGATCCTGTAAGTGGGAGATAATGAGATTTCTGCCACCAAATAGTAGCTCTCCTAAATTGTGTATTTCTTTTTCAGTTCTTGATTCTTATCCCTCCTGGAGGACATGACATTTTTTGTAAAAGCTCATTTGTTCAGATCTTGTTGGAAGTATTACGAAGTGACCAATCCCATCTTCCTGCCATCTGGCAGTTCCATGAAGTTCATGTTCACTTTCCTGTAGGAACAAGAGATTGTGTGGTGCTCAGCCATCACTTTCAATACTCACTTGTGTTACCCAGGCCTGAAAATTTGTTGGAAATCTTTAGCTACATGAGCATGTGGCTGAATTTTCACTAGACCTTTGGGACTATGCTTTAGGTAGTTTTGTATGATAGGAACTTACCACATTAATGTTCGTTTAAAAATGATACTTGTTTTTTTGTTTCCCAAGATCCTCAGCTCCCCATTCTGCCCCATCACCCAATCTTTTTTGCAGAAAATACTTGAAGTTGCTTAAGTTATTCGTTGGTCAGTTTTTCATTGCTGTATCAAAATACCTGGGAAACCAACTTAAGGAGAAAATATTTATTTTGATTCATGGTTTCCTAGAATTCAGGCCATGGTTACTTCAATATGCTGTTTCAGCAGGCTGGTGGATCAATGGAATTGAATAGAAGATGCAGAAATAAACCTATACACTTACGGACACCTGATTTTTTACAAAGATGCCAAAGCCATACAATGGAAAGCATCTTCAATAAATGGTACTGGTCTAATTGGAAGTCTACATATAGAAAAATGAAAATAGATCCATACTTATCATCCTGCACAAAACTAAAGTTCAAGTGGATCAAAGACCTCAATATAAAACTGGACTCACCAAACCAGTTAGAAGAAAAAGTGGGGAAGAGTCTTGAACTCATTGGCACAGGAGAAACTTCCTGAACAGAAACACCAACAGCACAGGCTCTAATAATAAATGGGATCTCATGAAACTGAAAAGCTTCTGTAAAGCAAAGGGCATTGTTTTCAGAACAAAATGACAGCCTGCAGATTGGAAACGCATTGTCACCAACCCTTTATCTGGGCTAATATCCAGACCATAGAAAGAACTCAAGAAGTTAAACAGCAACAAATCAAGTAATCCAATTAAAAAATGGGGTACAGAGCTAAACAGAGGATTCTCAATAGAGGAATATCGAATGGCAGAGAAACACTTAAAGAAATGCTCAACATTCTTAGCAAAAGGGAAATGCAAATCAAAACAACACTGAGATTTTACCTTACACCCATCAGAATAGCCAAGATCAAAAACTCAAGTAACAACACATACTGGAGAGGTTGTGGAGAAAGGGGAACCCTCCTCCATTGCTGGTGGGAATGGAAACTTGTACAACCACTTTGGAAATCAATCTGGCGCTTTCTCAGGCAATTAGGAATAGTGCTACCTCAAGATCTAGCTATACCACCCCTAGGCATATATCCAAAAGATGCTCAAGTATACAACAAGGAGATTTGCTCAACCATGTTTGTAGCAGCTTTATCTGTAATAGCCAGAAGCTGGAAAGAACTCAGATGTCCCTCAATTGAGGAATGGATACAGAAATTGTGGTACATTTACACAATGGAATACTACTCAGCAATTAAAAACAAGGAAATCATGAAATCTGCAGGCAAATGGTGGGAACTAAAAAAAAAAAAATCATCCTGAGTGAGGTATACCAGAAGCAGAAAGACACACACAGTATATACTCACTTATAAGTGGATATTAGACATATAGTATAGGATAATACTAAAATCTGTACAGCTAAATAAACTAAGCAAGAAGGAGGACCCTGGGTAAGATGCTTAATCCTCATTCAGAAAAATAAATGGGATGGACATCCGTAGAGGAAGAAAACAGGAAACAGGACAGAAGCCTACCAGAAAGAGACTCTGAAAGACTCTTCCCTGTAAGGTATCGAAGCAGAGGCTGAGACTCATAGCCAAACTTTGGGCAGAGTGCAGGGAATTTTATGAAAAAAAGAAAGAGTTAGAAAGATCTGGAGGGGACAAGAGCTCCACAAGGAGAGCAGAAAAAAAATCTGGGTACAGAGGGTCCTTTCTTAGACTGATACTCCAACCAAGGACCATTCGTGGAGATAACCTAGAACCCTTGCACAGATGTAGCCCATGGCAGCTCAGTGTCCAAGTAGGTTCCCTAGTAATGGGAACAGGGACATGAACTCAGTGGCTGGCTCTTTGATCACCTCCCCCTAAGTGGGATGTGGCCTTACCAGGCCACAAAAGAAGACAATGCAGCCAGTCCTGATGTGAAATGATAGATTAGGATCAGAGGGAAGGGGAGGAGGACCTCCCCTATCAGTGGACTTGGGGGGGAGGTGCATGGGAGGAGGTGAGGGAGGAAGGGTAGGATTGGGAGGGGTTTAGGGAGGGGGCTACAGCTTGGATACAAGGTCAGTAAACTGTAATTAATAAAACAATAAATAAATTAAAAAACAAACAAACAAAATATGCTGTTTTGGGCCTGTGATGAGGCAGAGCACCACACAGAGTGAGGAGAGGCATTGCTGCTCACCTCAGATAATCAGGAAGCAAGGAGGGTGAATGTTGGGGGTTGGTCTGACACTTGTATATTGATGCTAGTTACTGGCCCTCAAAATCTGATTACTACACAGATATACCTGTCCTTGCTGTGTAAATCTGCCTAAGATATTATACTTGATTGGTTGATTAAACAGCCTATACCTGGGCAGGGCAGAATGAAGTAGGTGTAGCTAAGGTTCCCGAGCTTTTGCAACAGGAGAATCACAGGAGAGAGATGGATGGGAAATAGATTGACGGGAAGAAAAGAGGAAGGAGAATGCCACAGTGGGTTATCACAGTGGAGAAAGAACCGTGTGGACTGGGAGGAAGGACTCCAATAATGGCATGGAAAGACCCAGATGAAGAATAAAAGCAAGTGTTTATAAGATTATGGATGGAAGGTGGCCCAGATAGGAATGGTTAAGGCAGATGGCACTGGATGGGGGCTGGGAGGTGAACGGTGAGGTTATTGAGATAGCATAGGTAGAAATATCTGCCTGGCCCAAGGTAAATAAGGCCATTATAAATCTAACAGGTTTCTGTGTCTTATTATTAGTGATAGCGGGTTAAATAATACCACCATGATAATCATAGGGCAAATAATAAATAATATATAGCCCAATACTCATTTTTATTTGCTACAACAGGTGGCCCTGGGAACAAAGCCTCTCCTTCAAGTCTCACAGTGACTCTCTTCACCAAATTACACCTGACCTCCTGAGGCCTCTACCACCTTCCTATAGCCCCTAAGCCATGATAGAAAAATAGGTTAAGCCATTAGTGACCTCACAGCCCTTACTATGATGCACCCCCTTGAGGCTACACCTCTGAACACGGCTACACAGAACCAAGCCTCACACACAGCTCTTTACGGGCGACATTAAAGATGCAGGCTGTAACTCAAGAACCCCTAAAATACAGTGACTATAGGAAACAGAACTTGTGTGCATGAAAGTCTCAGCCAGTTCTTACCTTCACCCGTGCCATGTGGCCATGTTTGTACCTCAGTGAGCTGCAGTCTGCTTTCAATGCAGGCTGCATTAGGACCTGAGGGGATAGTGTAGACAAAGCATCAAGGAGACAGAAGTTGTTTCCTGAAGGCTAGAAACACAGCTCCATGGAACAGCACTTGCTTAGCGTGCATGAGGCCTGTGATAGTTAATAATAACCAGACAGGATCAAGAATCACCAAGGAGACAGGCCGCTGGCCACATCTGTGAGAGAGTATCTAGACTAAACAAGGTAGGAACACCCATTCTAAAAGTGGGCGGCACCATCCTGTGGGCTGGGGTCCTGGACTGCACACAAAGGAGAAAGTGAGCGCTCTGCTTCCTGACTAGGGACATAATGTGGCCAGCTGTGTCATGTCTCTGCCACCAAGAAATGAAGGACTCTGTCCTAGAACCCCAAGCTGAGATAAACCCTTCCTTCCTTAAATGGCTTTGCTCAGGTCTTTTAAAACAGCAACAAGGAGCTAGGTTCACCCCCACTCCCAACCCCCAGGACTGAGAAAAACAATGAAAAGGAAAAGAAAGGAAGGAGGAAGGAAAGGAAGGAACAAAGAAAGTAAAGAAGAAAAGGAAGGAAAGGAAAAAGGGAAGGAAGGATGGAAGGAAAGAGAGAAAGAAGAAAGAAAGAAGGGAAGAAATAAAAGAGTGAAAGCTTGGGGAGTCAGCTGGACAGGGACAGTGGTCAATGTCTGGTGATGCTAGTTCCTCTCAGAAATCAGCCTGACTAAAATTGGGACCCTATTTGACTCTATGCTTTCTATAGAAAATCCCAAGTCTGGAAACCTGCATGAGGTTAGCTGTTATACAACAGCTTAGCTCCATTCTTAATACACAGAATTTCCATATAGGTTTTTTTATGTAAAATGCCTGTAAATTTTAAGCAGTGGGTACAAGTGTGTACTATAACATACTGGCTAAAGTTTAGAAAGACAGGGCAAACAGTGCACTTGTCCTTATGTCAACAACTATATCCCACAGTGTATATCTTTTGGACAAGGGTCCCTGTCAGAAAACAACTAACACAGTGTGTTAAAATGGATTTATTCTTTTTCCATATTCTTCAGATGCCGTGCAAACATGCTTGTGTGTGTGCATTTGGAGGTCATGTGTAGACGTGTGTGCCATGTGAGAACACGTGGAGGCTAGCATAGAATTATGGGTGTCTTCTATTCCTTTCTACCTTATTGTCTCGGTAAAGGTCTCTCAATGATCTGGAAGCTTATTATTGGCTAGGCTGGCTGGCCAGGGAGCAATTGTGTTCCTCCTGTATCTGTTTCCCAGTGTTGAGGTTTACAGGCACATGCCTGACTTTTATGAGTGCAGGGGATTTGAACTCAGGTTCTTCTGCTTGGCCAGTCTTTATAATAGGACAAGCCATACTTACAAAAGGTCTGTAGTTCTGTTTCCTGTGGTATCTTCCAGACAATGTTGATCCTAAATGCAGGTCAGGTAAAATGCAATGGGGTGAGTAGGTGCAGGGAGGATGCCAATCATCCACTGGCTTTGCTTTAGTCCATCTTGTCATCCTAGGTCTTCTCAAGAAATGCTTAGAGAGTGCCTAGGATAGGTAACTATGTTGTTATGGTTTAGGTCTGAGTTGAAAACAGCCATGGCATTTCATTACTAGCTTGTGGGATCATGGGAAAATTATGCAAACCAGAGCAGAGAGAGAGAGAGAAAGGTCATGGTAAACATGTCCTTGAATCTTACATCATGTGTCTGCTTCCTGTGGGTTATTGCATAATTCAAATGCTGATTTCTGTACCCCCCCCCCCATATCTGGTTACAATCCTTGTTCTGAGAATATCCTGTTCGGTGTTGTATAACCATTGCTCCCCAATTGTCCCCTGATATGCCAATAAAGCAGTTTATAGCCAACCACTGAGCAGGGGAGAGAATAGGGCTGGACTTCCTGCCAACCAAGGGAATAGATGTTGAAAGAGGAAGCAGGGGATTCAGCCACAGGAAAGGGCCAAAACATATCAGGAGAAGGAGCTGGACCAGAAAAGCTGCAAAGTGCAAGAATTGATGGGATGTGTGCTGGGAGGAGGCCAAATTAGCTTAGAGGGTTAAGAATAGAGTAATAACTGATCAGTTATTGTGTTGTGAAACTTATTATTAAACAAATATAAAAGAATCTCAATTACTTGTGGTAGCTGGGTTAAGAGAGAAACTGAGAAACAAACACAGTTTTATCAAAATAACAGTAAAATTTCCCAACTTTCCAGTTGTGAGGTTTCACACATGCTCCCTGACATGATAATCTGCTTCATTTCATCCAGAAATGTGGACCTAAGACTATCGCCTGCAACTTCTGAGACCATGAGCCCAAGGAAACCTTTCCTCCTGGAAGCTGACTTTCTCAGGTGTTTCATCACAGCAATAAGAAGCTTAGCATACATGGGCTAATAACTAGGAAGGAATAATTGAGTAAGAAAGTCATCCCCTGCATGGAGCTTATATTCCAGCAAGGTTACTAGAAATTAGTCAAGAGATTACTTCTGTGATGAATAAAAAGCACTTACTAAATGTCAGAACTTCTCTTGGACTCTGTTTCCATCCTTGATGTGAAATAGATCTTGTTGTATCCATTTTTAAGGTACTGGGGCTCAACAAAGATTGTGTACATTTAGAATCTGAATTTTGGGGGCTGGAGAGATGGCTCAGCAGTTAAAATCACTGGCTGCTCTTCCAGAAGACCTGGATTCACTTCCCAGCACCCCCATGGCAGCTGAGTCAACATGCAATGACAGAGTGAACCCTAAAGATAAGCAAGAGGCCAGTCAAGTCAGAGTGCTTGAGGCAACGATGGAGGAGCTTGATGGACAAACCAAACAGGAGGGCGGGAATGCATAGCACATAGGATTGCTGTGGGATGAAGGATCCACTGTACAGTTGGTAGGAGCTGAACAAATACAGTTCAAGGAGTTCTATCACATAGTTCCCACCCACCTCCAACTCCCCACTCTCCCACCCCCTAACCCTACCCTTCTTCCTCCCATCATTCTCTTCCCTGGTTTCTTCTTTTTGGCAAGCCTAAGCTCTGGGTAGAGTCTTCCCTATGGTGAGTGTAAGTTTTAGGTTTTGTAAAGGTCGTCCCATTTCCACAGGATGCAAACTGTCCATGTTCTGCACATCTTTTGTTTTTTTGTTTTGAGACAGGGTTTCACTGTGTAGCCTTGGCTGTCCCAGACTTGCTTTGTAGACCAAGCTAGCCTCGAACTCACAGTGATCCGCTTCCCTGTGCCTCCCTGTGTGTTGGGATTACAGGCATCCACCACTGCACCCAGCTCATATTCTGCGCATCTTCACTGCAGATGTTGCTAGAGGATTCAGCAAATTCTTTCCTTTTCCCACACAGCATACAGCATGGGTATTGAGCCCGGTAGTGCTGATAAAAGCCAGTGCTGAGAACAGTGGTGCACAGGGTTGTTCTCTGTGCAGCACTCCTATCACTCCGACTAGACTGCAATTAAAATCACTAATATTTCACTGCTAGGATCCCAAACTCACTGAAGAAAACACCCCAGACTCAAATAGTATGCAACAGCAAAGAGCGTTTTATTCTGCAGAAGTCCAGTGCACTGGGGTCCTCTCCTGTGCAAAGAAAAATGGCGAAGAGCACCAAGTTGAGCTCACATGCTTCTTTTATAGGTACTCGGGGAATTTCAGGATGGGTTAGATAATCTTTAGGATGATTGGAGCATTCAAAACGTGAGCAACTTTTGGGCTGGTCAGCAATCATTAGTTAATCATAAGACAGCCTATTTCTAACTCAACAGTCAAACAACCTTATTTTTCCTGCCAGATGGTCCAGCAGAGGGTCAGGCAGCCTCTGATTGGCTGCACATTTTCTGTGGTTTCATGCTGATCTATTCTGGGAAACGGAAACTTAGGCCTGCTCCCTTTTTTCTAACAAGAGACTGAAGCCTGTCTTGGCACAAGCCCAGATCCTATGTCAGGCTGTAATGGGGTCTGAAATGGGGCTTCAATTTCAATTGGGGTCTCACATCATGACAAACCACAGCTGGAATGAGGGCGCAAAGGAGAAGTTTGGGGCGTGCTTGAGGAAGTGAACACACTAGGCACAGACATGTTGCTGCTGTGAAATGCTGCCATCCTTCAGGGCTGTTCCCAAATACACAACCTTCTCATATACAGAAATATATGGAAAAGAAACAATTAAAAAAGAGAGGAGATAAGCACAAGGTCTGCACATCATTTAGGAGATTTACTTGCCCACTTTCCTTTCCCGGGAAGACTTTTATCTCCAGCTACATTGTCAGAAACGACTTGGTAAGACTAGAGTCAAAATTGAGTATTTGTTATTCCACCCCATTGATCTTCAAGTAAACAAGAAGCCACCATGGGTTCTTTCATACTTAACTGGGTCAGAACTCCCAGAAAGCCAGACTTTCTGCCTGATGACCATGGCTCAAGCTGACCAAGTAGCAGAGGCCACACATGGCAAACAAGTTCCAGCCAATGTAGGAGGATGCTTCTCTGCACTACATGCTCGGCCACCTGTTGTCCTCTGTGTCTGCCCTATGCCAAGTAGCCAGGGAAAGAAACTGTGAGAGAAATCTGAATTTGGTTCTCACCCTTATGGGAAAGAATTTTTTTTGCCCCCTCCAGCTCCTGAGAAGGTCTGCATCCTGTGAAAGTAAATTAGGTAGAAAATTCTTTCTGACAAATTTGAGTGAAGCCGTGGGAGTTGTTCTGCCTAAATTTGAAATGATTGGAACTGATGTCTCCCCTTCTTTTAAAAGATGACTCTTTGGTGTTCTTTTCCTTTCAAGGCACAGACTGCCTGAGGCCAATGAATAGCAAGCCAGGTAGGAAGCCAGCTCCTTCCCAGTTTGATCTTGAGGGGATCTCTTCATTTGCATGTCAATATCCAAGTCCCCTCTGTCCACCCCCAACACCCATCCCCATTCCCGGTATTCTGGACCAGCATATAGAATATCTGGTTATTTCTCATTACAAATGTACCATCTCAGGGCTGCAGCAAGCTTTCCTGTCTAGAGAGAACACAGCCACCATAGTCAGGCATTTGTGCCAATGCATTGCTGGCTAACAAAGGCACCCCAAAATGTTGCCTCTGAAAACAAGAATAATTTCTTATTGTTCTACTCACTGTATTGTAGCCCCCCAAGGAGCCTCATCTGCTGCTGCTGTCTGAGCCCTCACACAACTGCATTCAGCTGTTGCATGGCCCCTTTCTTCAGTTGGGCCCTGGTGCTGAAGGTGTCTCTGTCTTTCCCCTCAGGCAGTCTGTTTCTCCATGTGGATACTGTCCTGCAGGGTCTGTCTACCTTCAGATGACAGCCCAGGCTCATTTTGGCAAGCGTGTGTTATACCCAGTTTGTGAGACCCCCAAAGACCACCAGGAATCGACTCTGCTGCAAATACATGAGGATCTTTCTATTACAAGCTCGAGCCCGGGTCCCAGCAACCTCCTTGGTTGAAGAGGAGGAATGTGACAGGGTTGTCTAGGGGAACAAGGTTTTTAAAGAGAAAAAAACCCACAAGCTGAGGATTACATGCCTTGGTGTTACATGATTGGGTAAGGGAAAATGACTTTTGAAATGATTGGTTTACTTTAGGCTCCAAGAACATAAACAGTTCTGGCCTGGCCACCTGGGCCAGTTTCCTAGCAACTGTATCTCTAGTGGGCAGGAAAAGAACACAGTAAGGCTAGTTCCTCTCCTGTAGGTGGCTGGACATGTCTCCACCTGGTTGGCCTTTGTTCAGGCTTGTGCTTTAAACTTTAAACCAATACCCAAAATTCCTTGGTCTCTCACATGCTGGTCCTAACAGACAGAATCGGAGCACCAGCCTTAAACTCCTAAGGGATGGTCTTAGCGTGGTCAGCGTCACTTCAGCCACACTCTGTTGGTCAAATCAGGTGACAAAGCTAGATCAGATGCAAGGGAAAGGAAAATCAACTGCATGGCCAATGACACGAGGGGACTGATGGCAGGCATCTCTGGAGCCATCTACCACACATGCATCTGAACTGATACTCTAAGTTACGGAGGGAATGAAAATGGCCCAGGGAGCAACTGGGCCAGGTAAACTGAGGATAACTGGCAGTGATCTGTAGCACTACCTTAGTGTGATGTGAATGGGCATGGGGTGGTGGTGGTGGGGAGTTGTTATCTCTGCCCTTTAGCCCACAAAAGCTGAGAGAATCAGAAGGCTCTTGTTATGTGGTATACTGGCTGGTTTTATGTCAGCTTGACATAAGAGAGAAAGGAGCCTTGAGAGGATTTAATTTCAAGGAGCCAGCCAGTCCCAACTGGTGTCACATAGCCTCAATGGACACCAGCGAGTCCCAGTTGGAGTCACATAGCCTCCATGGACACTAGCCAATCCCAATCGAGGTCACATAGCCACAGTAGGAATTCCCCTTTCTGGCTTTAAAAGGAGCCTGTGAGATCCCCTCAGGGTTGCTGTCATTTTGTGAAGGTCGTAACCCCAGCATGCTGGAATTTTCTGCAGAATAAACACTCTTTGTTTTTGCATGCCACCTGAGTCTGGGGTCTTTCTTTGGTGATTCATGGACCCTGAAAGCCTCAACTGAAAAAAATGCCTCATAAGATCCAGTTGTAGGGCATTTTCTTAATTAGTGATTGATGGGGGAGAACCCAGCCCATTGTGGGTGGTGCCATGCCTGGGCTTGTGGTCCTTGGTTCTATAAGAAAGCAGTCTGAGCAATCCACGAACAGCAAGACAGTAAGCTGCACCCCTCCATGGCTTCTGCATCAGCTCTTGCTTCTAGGTTCTTGCCCTGCTTGAGTTCCTTTCCTGACTTCCTTTGGAGATGAACAGCAATGTGGAAGCATAAGCCAAATAAACCCGTTTCTCCCCAACTTGCTTTTTGGCCATGGTGTTTTGTTGCAACAATACAACCCTAACTAAGACATGTAGATACTAATACTTCTTGTAAAGCTACATTAATTTAAGAATGTGTATTAGTGATAAACAGGTATGTGACATAGGCCTCAGGGTTAACCTAATTCTTACAGAAGGATATAACTGTCCCTACAGGTTGGGTCATGAATCAGTAGAGAAGGAATAAACTGTTTCAGAGAATATTTCTGAACAGCTCTATCTCTACTCCACACTGTAAGCCACAGTTCCAAAAAAAGAAGCTGTGCCTTCAAACCTCTGCAAGGCTGATTAGCTTCAGCTGAGAGAACCAGGCCTGTCCCCACTCCAAAGTCACCAGTCCCAGGAACTAGGCCATCGATGAACAATTCCAGGAAAAAGACGAAAAGTCACCTACCCAAGGAATAGCGTGAAGAAAACCCACAGAAATTTTCTTCGACCACTTACCTCTGGTAATATTTAACCATTACACCTAGCAATGGCTAATCAGTGAATGCTTGGCATTGTTTTACTCAACCTATTGTAAAGAACACCAATTATGGTTTGGCCCTCCAGGAAACAAACAATCAATTCCTAAACCGTGCTCTAACCCTAAATAAAAACCCCTCTCTCCCTGAACTCGAGGCTCCATACTTTAGAACTGCTGCATCAGTACAGGTACAGGCCTGAGCCTGAGCTTGTAATAAAGTCCCTACTGCATTTGTATCGGAATCAGCTCCTTGGTGGTCTTTGGGGTCCACAAGACTTGGGTATAACATAGCGATTTTGGCGAATTTGGAACGTTACAAATGCTGAGTCAAATGCTTCTGGGCCATCTTTATATCCCCCTCGTGGTCATTTATTGCCCTCCCCTGTTGTGGCCATTAGGTAAGTCATTTGGAACACACAAACAGAGCATTGGTTTTCTTTTGGGAGGTGTTGACTTAGTAGACCATTAGCTTTCACTAACCCAAGGCTGAGAAAAGTCCATTAGATGGTATTTGGGGCCTATAGCCAAGATATAGCTATAGTTCTGCTGTGGCCTGCCTACTTAATGTTTCTACCAATATATTTGAAAAGTTTCTTGATTGATGAGTTTCTTTGTTCTGTTACTACAGAAACTTTATTATTCTGTTAACCACATTGGAACACAGAATTTGGGGTAACAGTAACGTAAATCTGTGTTCCCAGGCCACGACCATGCATATTTGGCTCCAGAATAAACTACCTCTTATCCCATGTGAGGAGACAGTCGCGTCTTTGTGTCAATAACACATATACAAAAATAAATTCTAGGTGGACAACTGTAAGCAGGTGAAGAAAAGACAATGCATTGGTGTTTAGGACTTTTAAGTAAAACATGGAGCTCTTTGCTTCAGAAAACGAAAGGTTTTAGGATTTTCTTCCCATTATTCCTCAGCATCTGTCTGATTTGTATACTTGTGGATTGTATTGTATTAAAAAGTTTAAATTTTCAAAAATTATTTATTTCACAATTCCATACATGTTTCCTTCATTTCTACCTAACACCCTCTTCTTTCTAACAAGCCCCTCCTTATCCCTACCTCCTGTGGTATGTCATATTTAATTAGGGTTGCCTGCATGAGCCTGGGTGATAGGCGTTACTTACTTGAGCAAGGGCAATGATGGGTTATGATTTCCCTTCTCCAGAAATCAGTAACTGTCCATAGCTCTTCAGGGAGGGGTGTGGCCTCATTAGCCCCTCCCCTGTCTGTGATGGATTGGTGATAAGTCCAGTCTTATGCAGGTAATCACAGTTGCCCTGAGGTCAGGGGAATGTCAGCTGCATCACATCCAGAAGACAGCGCTTCCCAGAGCTGTTCCCATCCTCTGAGTCTTAGGTTCTTTCTGATCCTCCCATGGAATGTTTTTTGAAATAAAATGTCCAAATTCAACCTCATTGAAGTTGATATTTTCAATTGACATTAAATCCTCAAACTTCTGTGACGCTGAAGATAATTGTACCTGACATACTACCATCTGTTATGTGCCATGGGTGACTCTAGAGACACTCTTTCACACAGTTGTGAGGAAGAATGCAGAAGTTACACCATTGACCTAGCTTCAGAGCTGGGGCCTTTTGTGATTGTGTGGCTGAAGCTAAGCCAACCAGAGTACTTCCTTCTTGTAAGATCATCACTTTGCTAAAAAGAAACTGAGAGAAGAGTGTGCCAGGCTTCTATGAGAGAGATTCCACTTTCAGTAGATATGGAATCCAGAAAGAAGCAGAGAAAGTTTAGATGTTGAGCCCCTAGCATGTTTTGAGTATGAACTGTCTCCCACAGGTTAATATGTTGAATACTTGGTTCCAGATAGAGGTGCTACTTGGGGAGGATCTGGAAACTCTAGGAGGTTGGGGACTAGCATAGCAGTTCTCATCCTATGGGTCATGAATCCCCCAAAAGAAAACACAGATACTTATATTACAGTTCATAACACTAGCAAAATTACAGTTATGAAGTAGCAATGAAAATAAGTTTATGGTTGGAAGGGTCACCACACCAGGAGGGACTGTATTAAAGGGTCACAGCATTAGGAAGGTTGAGAACCACTGTTCATGTGTCTCTGAGGGCTATATTCATCTCTGGCCACTTCCTCCATCCCTGCTTCCTATCTACCATTAGGCCAACAGTCTCCTTCAAAGGCTGACATCCTTCAAGTGCACAGGGCCACACAGCCATGGGGTACGCCCTGTGACCTGCAGGCTAAATAAATAACTCTTCCTTTGAAGTTGTCTCTGACAGGTATTTGGTCATCTTTAAAAACATTTTTTTTTATTTACCTTTATTTTATGTGCATTGGTGTTTTGCCTGCATGTATATCTACATAAGAGTATCAGATCTTGGAGTTACACTCCAAGACAGTTGTGATATGCCATGCGGGTGTTGGGATTTGAACCCAGGTCCTCTGGAAGAGCAGCCAGTACCTTTAACCACTGATCCATCTCTCCAGCCCATGTTTGGTCATCTTGGTGATAGAACTGAACAACACCACAGAGCATTTGGGTCCTTGTGTGTGGGTGTCTGAATTCCATCCATCACTGTAGAAGCCAGAGCATCCATTGGCTTGAGATGACAGACAATATTGTCTGTCTCTGGCAATCAGAGAGTCTAGCTAACTTGCCAATAGGTGATATCTACATCCATTTACTTATCAATGGGATAACTAATCAAAGACAAAAACATGGACTTTGTTTTCAATCAATGACTCCACAGTGTCTGGAGTCAATATTTACAGTAGAGCAGCCCAGAATATTCTCAAAAGTAACTCAAAGCTGATTCTCATTAAAAGATGTTTTAGAGGGCTGGAGAGATTATTCAAAGACTAAAAGCACTCAGTGCTCCTCCAGGGGACCTGAATTGGTTCCCAGCACCCAAGTCAGGTGACTCACAACTGTCTGTAACTCTAGCTCCAAGGGGTCTGATGCCTCTTCTGACCTCTTCAGGCATTGTGTTCACATGGTACACACACGTGCATGCTCATAAGTGTGCGCACACTTATGCGCGTGCACACACAGGCACACACATACAAATAAATTAAAAACAAATTTTTTTTTTTTTTAGGGAACAGAAACTTAAACAGGTGTCATCGACCAGCAGTGACATCTGAATACCACCTGAGAGAGGGCTGGGGAGAGAGAGACAGAAAGACACAGAGAAGGACACCAAGTCTACATGCTGATCCAGGTGTCGATTTAATGGACGTCAGGTTAACACTTAAGTAGGCAAAAAAGTACAAGCAGTTTCTCACGTAGGAGCTTTACTTGGTCAAAACATAGGAGAGCTCACTCAAGGTTACACAGAGCTTGCTGTCTGGTTACTATGGTTGCACAGAGTTTCTCAGGGTCAGAGCAGTCCACTGTAAGACCACCAAGGTCAGTTTATGAGAGACTGGACTTTGGAAAATAGCCAAGAGGCCGAATTCCACTGCTCAGATGCCATTAACTCCAAATTTGCCATTTTCATTTGAGTCCCGGTGATTGGATGTGGTGACTGAACTGTATCTGTGATGGCTCATCCTCTCCAGCAAACACACTAATAACTGCCTCCAACTATGTTTCTGAGGAAACTTGACACTGGCAGCATGCAGATCTCCTTCTGGTGTGTGTGCATGTGTGTAGTGGGGGAGCATTGCCAACAGCAGAAAATAAGGTCCTGACAAGTCTATTTTCTCAAAATAAGGCTTTGTTTGCTCTTTAAAGTTAATGAATTGTGTGATCTAATAATAACTAATTGTATCTTCCTTCTGTCATAAAGCTCTTAAAGCATTTCACAACCAATTAGCTAAGGCGCATCATTATCTGGACATTCTGAAATATGAATGTATTCAGAGTTGGCTCAGGGGAGCCTTCACTGGTGAGCAGTCTTGGGGTGAGGGGTGGGGGGGGGTCATAACAAGCAAGTAGGCTTTGAAGTCAGAAAGGAACGCTCTCAATGTCCCACGAGCTGGCTGGTACCTAGCTTCTGTTTCCTCATTATTTATGCACTGTCAATTTAGATCAGCGCTACAGCGGAGACTGCAGTTTCTACATTCCCGAGGTGCATTGCTGTATTGCGGCTGTTGATAAGTTAAACATGTGTACCCATCCAAAGCAAAGTTCAATACTGAATAATTATCTAATGTTTTTGGTTGGGACAGGCTGGCAAGCTGGGTGATTTAGGGCATAATGGATTTTGGGTTAAGGTCAGGTTAGAAACCATTCAGGGCTTATGGGTTAAACATAAGCATTCAAATGCCACTAACATCTAATGTAACCCTTGAAAGCTCATCAAAGCCCTTTACAATTATTTGTTAATAGCACCAAAAGATCAAAAGATAGTGAAATCACGTGAGGTGGTTTCCTTGGCATCTTTAAGCATACACTTTGCCTGAGACATTTTTAGTTGACACGGTATAGATATGCACATTTGAAGCAAATGCAGGTAAGCTACATTTAAATAGCTCTTCATTGCTTCTCCAAAAAATACCTCAAGATAGTCTTAAAAGTCCTTTACAACTTAACCTGATTATCTGGAGGCTCTTAACCTGATTGGAAACTTAATGCTCTGGTTTTTGTTTTTTGTTTTTTGTAATTTACATCAGGAAACGTGGCAGGAGACCTGGATGCCCTAGGAAACCATCAGTAAGGTATGCTCAATAATGTCTTCCACAAAGATGTCCTTTTCCTAATTCATGGAGCCCACTAATGTCATCCTGTATGGCCTCAGACTTACTTGTGGTTGAGATAGGGAGAATATTTTGAACCATTCAGCTAGGCATTAAATGCAATCTTCTATATACTGAGGAGCAGAGGTAAAAGAAGGAGATACGGTCCAGACGAAGGAGTCTACAAGGTATCCAAGGAAGCAGACACAGAGGGTGCAGCCATAAACCAAGGGAGTCAGTGGAACCACAATCAAGAAATATGGAATGGATTCTCCCTGGAGCCCTTGATGTGTCCCTAAGCCTTGTCAATGCATGAGACAGTACATTTCTTTTGTGTGAAAACTCCATAGCTGGGCACAGTGGCACACACCTGTAATCCCAGCATTCGGGAAGAGAGAGGCAGGAGGATCTCTGTGAGTTTGAGGCCAGTCTGCTCTACAAAGCAAGTCTAGGACAACCAAACCCTGTCTCAAAACAAACAGACAGACAGACAGACAAACAAACAAACAAACAAAGCACCCCCCCCAAAAAAAAAAAAAAAAAAACAAACCAAAACAACAACTCCAATGTATGGTAATTTGGTATAGCAGCCACAGGAAGTTCAGGTCAAGGCTGAAGTCAAGGATCCAAGATGACTGTAATGGCTAATCTCGGTCGTCAACCTGACTATTTCTGAAATCAACCAAAACTCCAGCATCTAAGCATATATGTGAAGGATTTTTTTGATTGGATCATTTGAGGAAAGGCCCACCCTAACCCTAACCCACACTTTTTGGTGGTAGTCCACATAAAAATACATGAAAAAAGGGAAGCTTTGCTTTTTCCTGCTTTCCTCACTCTTGCTGGCAAGTTCATCTGTCTTGTTGCTGAGGTTTTCTTTCAGTTCTGTTAAAACCTATTTATTTGGGATTCCAACATAGACTGAAGAATAGTAGCTCTCTAGAAACTCTCTAAGACTCTTATCACCAGACTTGGACTGCTGAGACTTCCAGCTTTGTAGCCAGAACAACTGTTAGGTCATTGGGCTTCTGTCAGGAGACAGCCATTGTAGGGCCACTCAGACCATAGACTATATGCCGTTTTAATAATAAATCCCCCACTCTGTGTGTGTCTGTCTGAATCTATTTGTCTGTCTGTCTATCTATCATATATATATATAGTGATATATACATATATATTTGGGTTTCTGGGTTTGGGGTCTGAGAGAGACCATGAAGGGAGAAGCAAGAGAAGAAGCTGGAGAAGAAGGATGTTGCCATGGAGCAGTATGGTCCATGAGCACATAGCCATGAGGGCTGGCCTGATGAAACAGAAGCAGCTCAGGCAAAACAATAATGGCAAGTAATATTGGGGTACAAGGCTGGGAAATAGCAAAATAGCTTGAGGTTCATATATGCCCAGTTCTAGTGCTTCAAGGTTTATTATAAATCTAAAAGGTCACTGTGTCTTTCATTTGGGAAATAAATGGTCTAAAGTGGGATAGAAATCCCAGATAGTTATTAAGAAACAAAAGAAGGCATAGTGAGTGAACCCCCTGAAAAATAATTTTGCTATAATGGGGTGCCATTGTATGTTGAAAATACATACCTTTCTTTTTAATTTTACAGGGTTTACAGCTAGAGTTTTGCGTCAGTCTCTGGGAGACTTTAGAGTTTGGACTCTTTCAAAAGTCTACATTGGAACTATTGAAACTATATAGACTTTATGAAAACTATATGGAGTCTTGAAGTTAGCCTGGATACATTTTGCCTAGTACGATGACCAAGCAGATCATGTCTGGTTTGAATATGAAATGCTCCCCACAGGTTTGTATGACTGAATACTGTTCTTGGGGGTGATACAGTTGAGAAATGCCTGGGATGTGGGGCCTCTGATGGTGGGCCTTGAAGGTTATATCTGCTTTTGGGTCCAGTCTAACTCTCTCTGCTTCCTGATTGGCCCCATGCTGCTTCTGCCACATGCTGCTATTGCCATGAAGGACTGGAATATCTGAAACCACAAGAATATCTGAGAGCCACAAGAAGCCTTTTCTTTCTCATTTTTTCTGCTATAGCGATGGAAACCAACTACTGCAGACTGGACTGTGGGCATCTTCAGGGAACCCAGCATCTTGCTAGGCAGCGCTTCCTAGTGAAAAGGAAGTGTGGCATTGGGGGAATCTTCCTGCCTGGAATGGGCACCTTCACAACCTGGGTGCGGAAGTGGAAGCTGTGGGGCCCCTGGACAAGTGACGCTGGAGGGTATCCTTGGCTATTCCTGGCTCTGTGGAGTTTGGCTATTAAATAACCTGTCTACCTTGAGGGTTCCAACTTCTGACAAGAAGCCTCTAGGGGGGCGCTGTGTGTTGCTCACTACTGGGGCTGGAGAAGATCTGGCTGAACAGAACAAAGTGATGCTGAGGACAAAATGGCTCAATCAAGCAAAAGCGATTCCAGGCCTGATGCCAGTCTAGTATCAGCCTCATTATCCGCTTTGAACCTCAGTAGGACTTGCCTACCTTTGATAATGCACTCACAGGGGTTCGGCTGGAAGATTAAAGCAGCTTTCTGGCTTGTTAGGAAGAAATCATGCGGAAGTGGGTCTCACAGCCAGAGATGGTCGCCTCTGAAAGAAGCCACTCTGCGACCAGATTATCTCCCTGCGCCCGGAATATAAAAATGCTGCTGATTAATTCTTTCCATTAGGACCAACATTTCCCACTTCTCTGGAGTTTATGATTGAAACAATATGTTCTGATTACCATTGTGTCCTGTGCAATTTAGATGCTCAATGCAAAATGTGAAATGTAAGGTTTTTTTTTTTTTTTTTTTTTTTAATCTTGTCACTGCAGATGAGGATATACGGTAGAAGTAGAACTAAAAACAATGCAACAATAATTAAAGACCCATGTTTTTCCTGGAACTAAAAGATCCCGCTGTGCCAAGATTTTGATTGGCGATATGTAATTAAAAGGTATTTTATATGGCTATGAGGCAGCACCAGCAAGGAGAGCAAAACAGAGGAACACATTTAATACAGGAAAAAAAGTTAAATTTTACTCGTTGTGGATATATGTAGAGCACTTGATTAAGCATTTAAAATTAAATGCCTAGGGCACACCTAAAGTGTTTAATGCCAAAGTTTTTTTTTTTATTTTGTTTACATTCAGCAATAATTAAATGTACACTGTATTTTTTTTAAAAAATTATAGGTGCATTTGTATAAATTATGAGGAAAAGGCATAAGTTTTGAGATCACAAAATGTTGGTATTTTAGAGGTTAAATCCTAATGTTCCTAGATTTATCCCCCTTGCTATTGCACTCATTTAAGATAATTTAAATTAATTTAAAAGTTTTCAGGGTGATAAGGCAGAAAATAGGAGGTTCTGGGTGGGGAACATAGTCAAGGTACAGAATATGATTGTATGAATATATCTACATGTTTTCCATTGTTGGCTTTGCCTGGCATAAATTATACTTCATTTATAATTCTTAATGACTAGCAAATTTGAATGTGCCCTGTGGTGTGGGAGGTGGATGTGAGGGAATGGTGAGAGAGGAGGCTTCCTCCTGCCCCAGAAGCAGCCTTCACTGAGTCATGTGTGCAAAAGTACCCTCTTACAGTGTCTCCAGGCAGCCACGAAAGGAAAGAGAAAATTGTTTTAAAGGCTGAAAAAAAAAATTAAGTGGACTTAATGCCTTATGGTAGAATGTGGTGACACAGACCTATAATCTTGGCTACTCAGGAAATTGAGGCAGGAGAATTGCTTGAGCCTAGTAGTTTGAGGTCAGCCTGGGTAACTTAACAAGACTCTGTCTCCTTTTTTTTTTAATTTGTAAAAATTTATCTGCATATATGTTTCATAGTAGTTTATAAGTTTATAGTGCAAGTTTTGACCGCCCTCAGTGGTCAAGACAGAGGCTTCTTGATTGTCTATATCTCAGGACTGATAGAACCTGAGGCCTACATTGAACTTGCAGTGCCTGCCTTTCTGTGTCTGTCCTGCCCCCATCCTACTTGCTACCCACACCCCCAGCTGCTGAAAAGTGCTGCTGGTGGATTATCTCACAGTTGAGTGTTCAGTGTATTATTCATGCATAGCCCCACATTTTCTTCTCTGCTTCTTTTAAAACTTAAGGTATGGGCTTTGGCTGACTACAGATAAAAAAGGCTACTTATCATCATTATTAATTCTTCCCAAAGAGAAAGGCAGCTAGGTCTTTAAAATTCCAGGTTGTTGGCATTTGGCAATGCAAAGAGCTGCTACAAGGTTCATAGCCAGCTCTTTATGTCCCTCTTTTCCTGTGAACTGACTTGAACACTAAGAAAAGGAAGGAGACCTTTTGTTTCCATCCCACCAACATGGATTCTCCAGCAGCTTGGTTGCATCGTGACTTCTAGACCAACTCTGATGGCAGTTCAGGTTATTGTCCCCAAGGGTCCCACTGTCCCCTCCAGCATTAGCAAGAAGCTATTGTCCCATTCTACCACCCAACTACCCTGGAGGAAGGTGCCTTGGGGCAAAGAAGGGAGAAGCCTCTAGGGGGCATTGGGTCCACCTGGGGAGAGTCTGGTTTAGACACAGAGATTGCACATCACAGGAAGAAAGGGGGGAAGAGAGAGAGGGAGGAAGAGAGAAATGGAGGGAGGGAGGGAAGGAAAGAAGGGAAGTCCCAAGAAGAAAGAGAGAGGTGTTTCATTACGAATTCTCTAGCTAGTTCTCTCCCAGAAATCAGGCCACCTCAACCTGCCTACCATCCCTTCAGCTCTCTGTGGACAGAGGCGACAAGGAGCCTCTGTGTAAAGAGGCTTCTCTTAGAGGCATTGATTTTGAGTGAAGAATCAGAAGATGACCAGAAGAGGAAGATGGAGCAGGAGCACATATCATGGATGTATTTATTACTCTTCTCCCTGCTGTGACAAAGTGTCTGACAAAGGCAACTCAAAGAAGCAAGAGTTTATTTTGGCTTGTAGTTTGAGATACACTGTGCTATGTAGATACACAGACGATAGTGGGGGAAGATAAAGCAGGGGGAGGGTGAGGCAGCTGGACGTGTTGCATCCCCTGTCAGGAAGTAGAGAGAGACAGATGCTGGTACTTAGCTCTTTCGTCTTTCTATTCCATTTGGACGCAAGCTTGTGGAGTGATGCTACCCTTATTCAAGACAAGTCTTCTCTGACCAGTTAAACGTCTCTAGAAACACCCTCATATACATACCCAGACGTGTGATTCTAAGTCCAGTTGAGTTTATAGATTGACTTCTGTGAAGGGGTGAAAGTAAGTTTCATCAGGGAGCAGAAAGTAAAACAATTTAGCAGCAGACAGTGATGATTCATCCATGCTGAACATGGGGAATGCCCTGGTAGCTTAGCTTAGGGAGGAGTCTGACACACCTTGGGTTTTGCAGGCAATGGATGGATGCTTTTTAT
The DNA here is from genome assembly GCF_907164565.1 of Psammomys obesus. NCBI lineage: Eukaryota > Metazoa > Chordata > Mammalia > Rodentia > Muridae > Psammomys > Psammomys obesus. The sequence goes on from NW_026592732.1 coordinate 11,722,080, forward strand.
CCTTTGAGTATCACAGAAAACATAAGCCCTACAGCAGAGGTCCAGAAGTGTTATTGGTAACCGTGGTTAGGCATTTCTTCTGGGGTTGAGTGTTGGTGACCAAGGTGAGGTGCACTGATGCTGTGGCTGAGTGTGAGTGGTGTGTCATGCAGGATTCTCAAGGCAGGCCCTGAATGAATGGTGAAGGATTAGGGTTCGTTTTGAGAATGAAAATTATATTCTTGTTGTTGTAAGTAAAAACGAGATGAGTGTTGGGGTAGATAATGTTTATTATTAGCCCTATGATTATCACATAGGTAGTAATTAACCCGATATCACAAATAATGAGACACAGACACCTGTTAGATTTTATAATTGCCTTATTTACCTTGGACCAGGCAGATATTTCCCTTATACTATCTAAATAATCTCACCATCTGTCTCCCAGACCCCATCCAATGCCATCCACCTTAATCCTCCTCATCTGGACTATCTTCCATCCATAATCTTATGAATACTTGCTCTTATTCTTCATCTGGGCTTTTCCACACCATTATTGGAGTCCTTCCTCCCAGCTCATGTGGTTCCTTCTCCATGCTAATCCATCATGGCGTCCTCCTTCCTCCTGTCTTCCCTTTGTTTCCCATGATTCTCTTTTGAACCTAAAAGCCCTTAGCCATGCCTACCCCATTTTGCCCTGCCCAGGCATAGGCTGTTTAATCAACCAATCAGGTATAATGACTTGGGCAGGTTTACACAAAAAGATAGGTTTAACCAGGTGTTCAGGGCTAGCATCAGAACAACTTCCAACATCTTGTAAAAGATCAAGAGGATTCTAGCTGCGATTATGAATTGAGATGAAGGAACCAGTGGAAAGAGGATCCTGATGTCCCTGGGAATGTGACTTCATAAGGCTAGGCAAGGAACCCAATGAACACGTGTGGAGTCCTGCCTTCAATCTCCAGCACTGACTACAAAAAAAAAAAAAAAAAAACAAAACAAAACAAAACAAAACAAAACAAAAAAACCATAAGACTAAAGTCCTGAACAGGCTCAGCATGGGCAGAAGCAAGAGCTCCAGGGGTGTGGTGATTACAGTCAGGGAGGGGAGCCGAGTGTTCTCTTCATGGGTATGCCCTGCCGCTGTGCCTGCAGAACAGACCTAACTGCTGCAGAAGTGCTACTCCTTGTCCCTTGACCACAGACTTCTACATCTCGAATACCACATGTCTGTCGTGTAGCCTCAGACAAACAGTATAAACCATTCGCTCCTCTGACAGGGCTTTTGCTAACTAGCTATACTGGAGAAATTAGAGAGAGCTAGCTCACAGCTCACTGGCAGAGGCAGAACCACAGATGTCAGGGACTTAGTATTTCATTCTTACATTAAGTTTTAGGACTCAGGGCTTGTTAAGCTGGCTTTTTACTTAGTGGTTTGTGGTGTTAAGCATATTCTGAATGTCTTTGGCAAGACAATTTATGTAAGCAAGTCTGGATATCTTTCAGCACAGGTGACAACATTCCAGTGGAGTATTTCACAGAATGCAGGACGCAACTATTCGCAAAGCAACATCCCCAGTAGTCACACATATTTCTTTTTTATAACAAGCATCTTGCTCCATGGCGGCAGGATAGCAACACACTGAGCCTGCCAAGTTGAAATTCAGGAGTACAATCTGTTCTATGAAACATCTAAAGGTTTCTCTCTCTTCTTTCTAAGTCACTGTGTCTGTCCTTATGACTTGGGGATTTAGGAAGGACTTTCTCAATGCTGATACTTTGAAACACTTCCTGCAGTGTACCCATTATGTGGATTGAATCACATACGAATGTCTTAAAACACAGCCTGGTTTCTCTACCCAGTAATGAGTGTGGAGAAGGCCATTCTTAAAGAGGTGTTGAGCAAGGAGTTATGGCTGCTCTAGGGCATCGTCCTGGATCTTGGCAACTTTGCAGGAGAAACTGGGAGCATGGGCTGCCAAAATAAACTGGGCAAATCTAAAGATTTGAGTTCTCCTTTTGTGGGATGGAAGGGGAAATGAATAACGCACATCTTTGGCATAGCCCTGGTTCAATTATTTCTTCTAAGTTGCTTGGGCCCAACCTTGACTCTTGAGGTTAACTGGGGAGAAAAAGGTGTCTGAATTATGAAATGTTTTCAAGGAAATGCAATTTTAATTTTCCTAAATAGAAATGATTTCTCAGATCAGGTCCAAATGTTGTCAGGTGCAAGCTGTGCCAGTACGTAGAAGGTCTGTGGTTATAACACTTACTGTGCACTCTGTAAGACCTCCCACTCTGACACTCCACAGGGCCAGGTTCCGAAGCACTGGGGACTTGGATATATTTTCTGTATTGAATTACCTGATTAAGGATGCTCAGCCTAAAAAGGGCAGGCAAATAGACCAGAATGGCTCACTCCAAAATCTGAAATATTTCTGGTCCCAACTACCTAGCCTGTAGTTCTAAAGTGTCGTCCTTTAGCATTGGTTTTTTATTTGTTTGTTTTGTTTTTAAACTTTTCAGTCTTCAGTGTTCTTTTTGCAGCTCTATTTACCTTAGTAACCACCTAGGTTACTAACCAAATTTGAATTGCATCCCATTAGTCAGAGTTCTCTGGAAGAACAGTACTGGGCTGTGAGTCTTAACAGTCCCAATCTGGTGCTAAAAGCCTGGGGAATTGGAGAAGCACTGGTCTTCAGTCCATGATGAAAGGCTGAAGAATCTATGAGCTGATGGCAGTAAAGGACAGCACCAGTCAGCTGTGTCGGTAGCAGCAACAGGGTAGACGAACTAGCCAGGGAGATGCCAAGTCAAGCAGGCAAAAAGCAAGAGTTTGACCTTGGACCGTCTTATATATGGGCTGCTACAGGAAGGTGGCACCCCATGTTCAGGGTGGGTTTTCCCACTTTAGTTACTGTGATCAAGAAAATGCCTCACAGATGTACCCTTTCAGGTTAATCTAACCGAGATAACTGCTCACAGGTACACCCAAAGGCTCATATCCTTTGTGATTATATAACCTGTTTGGTTTTTCTTCTTGCTTGGCTGTGTGGAATAGGTTCCTGTTCTTCCATTCCATGGGCTTCCCTCCAAATGCTGAGAAACAGCTACCAGGAGCTATAGATAACAAACACAGAATCAGCAAAATCCTTGTCAAACTAGTTTGGCTGCGTGTGTGCGTGCTTGTGTGTGTGTGTGTGTGTGTGTGTGTGTGTGTGTACTCAATTTGCTGGCTTAATTAAAACTATAAGAGAAGGGTCTGCCAGGCCACCACTTTGTATGTGCCTTCCAGCTGCTTGGGGACTGCTGTGCAGATGGGCAGACTTGGGACTACAGAGAGGGGGTTTCTGAGAAGCCACTTGCTGACAGTTTCATTCTGCAGTGCCACCCGCTTTAATTAAAGTGAGTCCTCAGCCATGTGCCTAGGGATGCCTGCCTGCACTGCCACACCATGTCGGCCACCAGAGAACTGCTGACTGTAAGGCAAGCCGTGCCAGGAAACAAGCATGGGGAGGGAGTGGGGACGCAGAGAATGAACCTGCACAGGCTGCCAGCTAGACAGTCCTGAGCTGTGGAGGCCCAGACTTGCCTCCCAAGCCCAGTCTCTGCCATGCAAACAGCCAAGGGCCCTCAGGCAAGGAAGGTCCTGACCTCCTGCCTCCACAACTTGTCTTCCTTTCTGAAGGAGCTTGGTAACAACTCTCAGAGCTGCTTATGATTAACTGGGGTGAATAAATATCAGGGTGAAGAAAGTGACAGTATTTTTCCAGAAGTGCTTGATAAATATCATTATTACTTGGAAGAAAGCTACACACATAAGCACATGCCACAGTCACGTTTAAAGCAGGTGATATTAATCCTGTTTGCTTTTTGTTTGCTTTTCTTTCTCAAAACCATGTCTCTCGGGTTGAACTTGAACTCAAAGCAATCCCCTTGCCTTAGCCTCCTTAGTGCTGGGACTACATGAGCCATCAGTTTGAGTGAGTTTAATAGATTCATTTATTGAGCCTGGCACACTACAAGGCTCAATAAATGTCTCAGAAGTCAGCCAAACAGAACTGAAGCCATACATAAAAACTGAACTTTTTTATTCATAACTCTTAAATAATGTCAAAGGAGCCTACAAGAGAGGATGCCGAATGGTGCCAGCACTGAGAACTGAATGAGTGTTTGAATGGATAGCCAGTTATCTTGATCATTTACCCTGTATACAGGTGTAGAAATGTAACACTATACCCAATAAATACAAGTGTTTATTATGTGTTGACTAAAAGTAAAAATGTTGCCCTTTGTTGCCTTAGCAGAATCTCTCCATGCTTGTCCCTAACACTGTAACAGAACACCAACTGGGCCTTCCTTCTCCCCTCTCCACACTTCCTGTGGATCCCACAGACCATCCCTTTCTGTCCCCCTCTCTATGTTCCAGGCCCCAGCTCAGACAAACAACCATGCCTGCCAGAAGATCAGGTAGGTTGCCCATAGACATCCTCTGATTTCTCTGTTCCCCTAGCAGACCCAATGCCTCAAGCTTGTCCCTGCAACACTGCAACAGAACACCAGCTGCACCCTCCCTTCCTCCATGGTCATACCTCCTGGGGATGCTAGAGACTATCTCACCCTGACCTCCCAGAAATCAGCACCTATAGCTACAATCACCCTAAACCCAGATGCCTGGGGCCAAAATATGATCAATAGCAGCCAGGACAACATGTCTCACAGCTATCCTATAACAGCAGGCCCTGAATATTCCAACACAGCTTCAGCTTAACCGGAACTCTATTGAAGATGACATAGGTTCCTAAAGAGGAAATGAATAAATTCTTAAAGAAATTAAAACAAACAGACAAATAGTTGGAGGAAATGAATAAATCCCTTAAAGAAAGCCAGGAAAACACAAATAAACAATTGGATTAAATAAATAAATAAATCCCTTGAGGAAAGCCAAAACAAACAAACAATCAAACAAACAAACAAACACAGTTGAAGGAAATGAATAAAAATGTTCAAGGCCAGAAAAATGGAAATGGAAGCAATGGAAATAGAAGCAATAAAGAAGACAAAAACTGAGGGAATTCTTTTTTATTATTATTAATTTTTATTTTTTTATATTAATCACAGGTTATTTACTTTGTATCCCAGTCGTAGGCTCCTCCTTCATTCCCTCCCAATCCCACTCTCTCTCCCTTATCTCCTCCCTGTCCCTTTCCAAGTCTACTGCTAGGGGAGGTCCTCCTCCCCTTCCATCTGACCCTAGCTTATCAGGTATCTATAGAACTGGTTGCCATGTCCTTCTCTGTGGCCTAGCAAGACTGTTCCTCCTTCAGGGGCAGGAAGGTAAAGGAGCCAGTTGAGTTCATGTCAGAAATAGTTCCTGTTCCCCTTACTAGGGAAAAACCACTTGGTTACTGAGCTACCATGGGCTACATCTGAGCAGGGGTTCTAGGTTATATCCATATATGGTCCTTGGTTGGAGAAACAGTCTCATAGAGGGCCCCGTGCCCTGATATATTTTGTCCTCGTGGATTTCCTGTCCTCTCCTGGTCATATTAACTCCCCTTTTTATCGTATGATTCCCTGCACCCTGCTGAAGGTTTGTTTATGAGTCTCCACATCTGCTTTGATACACTGCTAAGTAGAGTCTTTTAGAGGCCCTCTGTGGTAGGCTTCTGTCCTGTTACTTGTTTTCTATTTCCCATGTCCATCCATTTGTCTTTCTAAGTGAGGATTGATCATCTTACTCCAGGCCCTCTTTCTTGTTTATCTTCTTTAGGTGTACATATTTTAGTATGTTTATCCTATCTTATAGGTCTATATAAGTGAAGGAATTCTGAAAGTGGAAAATTTAGGAATTTGAATTACAAAGTCACACTTCACCAACAAAATACAAGAGATGAAAGAGAATTTCAAGCATTGAAGATATGATAGAAGAAATGGATATATTGTTCAAAGAAAATGTTAAATCTAAAAAGTTTCTGACACAAAATACCCAGGACACTATAAAAAGATCAACCTTAAGAATAATAGGTATAGAGGAAGAAGTATCCTAGCTCAAAAGTCCAGAAAATATTTTCAACAAAATTATAGAAGAAAAATTTCCTAATCTAAAGAAGGTGATGCCCATCAACTTATAAGAAGCTTTCAGAACATCAAAGAGACTGTACCACAAAAGAAATTCCCTTCACCACATAAGAATCAAAACACTAAACAAACGGAACAAAGAAAAAAATGTTAAAAGCTGCAAGGGAAAAAGCCCAAGTAAAATATAAAGGCATACCTATCAGAAATACAGCTGACTTCTTAATAGAGACTCTAAAGGCCAGAAGGGCCTGGGAAGATGTCTTGCAGTCTCTAAGGGACCACAGATGTCAGCCCAAACTTCTATACCCAGTAAAACTTTCAGTCACCATAGATGGAGAAAATAAGATATTCAATGATAAAGTCAAATTCAAATATTTATCTATAAATACTGTCCTACAAAAGGTGCTGGAAAGAAAACTCCAACCGAAGGAGGTTAACTGCATCCATGGTAGCACAGGAAATAAAGTATCTCACATAGGCAACATCAAAAGAAGTGAAGCGTACACACACATACACACACTCACCACCACCACCACCACCAGCACCACCACCAGCAACAGCAACAAACTAACAAGGATTAACAATCAACACTGATATCTCTCAATATCAGTGGACTCAATTCCTCAATGAAAAGACATTATAGTGCAGTGCTTTTCTGGCATGGGCAAAGCCACGGGTTTGAACCCTAATAAGGGCATGGTCTGGCTTCAGTGGGTACCACTCTGTGCTGTGCGGGATTTCACACGCACCGCACCAGATCAGCACCATCGAAGGAAGCTGTGGGAGCTAAGGCTACCAGGAGCCTAGTCCCATTGCCTGTGCAGGCCCTCCCTCGCCCACAGGGGCAGGCTCCAGCCTCCGCTGGGAGGTGGGAAGTGCTGCAGGCTTTGGGTTAGGAGGTTCTACAGCACATGGCTTTCCTTTTTTGGATTCTGGGAGTTGCCTCTATGAAATGAAGGTCGCTCTTAGATGGCAATGTTTATGAGAACCTTCTCAAAATTTTGAAGGTTGTGCATTCAAAATCCAGCTCTTTATTTCTTCCCATGTGCTAGAATTCTGACTTCAGTAATCTGGAAGGGGGATGGGATCCAAGGTTCAGGATCAGAGTCTGATTTGGGTAGTCTCAGGCTGGGGTCGCTTAAAAACAACCCTAAAGGGTGCACACAACACAAATTAACTTTATTAAGGTTTGAGTCCAGAGAAGTCCCAGAGGAGGGTTCTGCAGGTGCAGTTCCTTCTGAAGCCTCCTTTGGCTTGCAGATTGGTGTGGTGTGTCCTTCTTCAGTCACCTCTGTGAGGGGGGGGGGGGGGGCACCGCAGCTGCCTCTCTCCGTCCCCATAGTCTGTTCTCACTGAGACACTGATCAGGTTGGATTGGAGCTTTTCTAATAGCTTCCTTTTCATTTGACCGCTTCTTCGAAAGCCAAATCTCCAAATTCTGAGGGATTTGAATTTAAGGCTTCAACAGGAATTTAGGAGACAAAATTTAACCCCTGACCCTACAAAATCTCTAAATTTCTTACTAGTCAAACCAGGATAAGCTCTGCAGACTCAGGCTTTGTTCTATGCCTCTCGAAATGCTCTCGCAGGGATGCCAGCTCAGGCTGGGATCCTGTTTTGTAGTGCTTTCACTCTTCTGGCCAAAGTCCCCAGGCCTAATCTGGGGCACCTGGCTTCAGCCTGCTTTAATTAGAGTCATCATCCTACCCACCAATTCCCCCATCCAGGTTTCAGATCTTTCATGACTTTATCTGCTAACTCCTTTCTTATCTTTGTCTCCTTTTAGACTATATATTCACCTAACCCAGACAGTGCAATGTGTTTCCAGCCTGGTAAACAGTAGACACTCATTAACTATTGGTGCCTGAATAAATGAACAGGGATATGCACTGAGATGAACCTAGGTTTCATTTTTCTCCTCCTCCTCCTCTTCTTCCTCCTGCTTTCTTTTGTAGTGCTGGGGAGTGAATCCAGGGCCTCCGTCTTTAGCTGGTCCTTCCTTACTATCATACTGGCCTGGCACTTAAGGGGAATGTGAGCAACAGCAACAAACTAACACAAATACACAAATGTGAAAATGCCTCAGAGAAATCTGTTATTTTGAATCTCAGTTAAACAAAACAAGACAAAACAAAACAAAAAGAATGAAAGGTCCCCTCAGCTAGATGGGGCACGCTGAGCAAGAGCAATGGCTGCTTTTAGTTCCAGTAAATAAGAAGCCGCTTCCACTGAGATTTACCCACATCTCACCAATGAACCTGAAGTATCTGCCTTGTGTCACCCAGAGGTCAGGGGACAGAAATAAGCGGGTAGCCATCCACAAACAGATGCTGTACACCACATGGCACCCACAGGCCTGCAGCAGATTCTGCTGCAGCCACGGGTGAAGTCCACTGTGGTCATCTTCTTACAGGCCCTGTGTACAGATTTTGGGCCTGCAATATTTTCTACAATCACGGAAGCTGTAACACTTTTCAACTCATGTAATTCTTTTTAGGGTGATGGAAAGATGCTGGGATGTGTCAATAAATAAAGAAAAAAATGGCAATGCAATAAAATAGTCATAATGAATAAAAAACAAAAGGTAGATATTTTCTGCAGAGAAAGTCTGAGGTGATTGAAGACAGATGAAGGAAGGTAATTGTGTTGGATCTGTGAATAAAACATCTCCAGGCCATAGAAGGCAATATTTTCAGGTAGCTGTCATGCACACTTTCATTGAATGCCTTGATCCAGGCCAATGTGATTGCTTTTTCTTTGCACTTAATCATTTTGAGGGCAAATACATATTTCTATGTCCTTCTCTGCTTTCTCAGCCGCTCCCTGGGACCACTGAGAACATGCCTTGTTTATTTGTGTGTCTTCTGCATCTGCTACATGGGCTCAGAAATTGTTTGCTGGATGAATGCCAAGCAACGAGATTTAAATATTATTGACTAGCAAACAGTGCCCAAATATTTTAAGGCCTGTTAGATTGAGAATCATTAATAGTACTACAGTCATTCCAATATATTCTTCCTCTAAATGGTTTTCATTCATCCAGGGATTTTTTTTTTAACAAGGGAGTGTTTCTGTGTGCCTATGTGTGTGCCTGTGTGTGTGTGCACCTGTGTGTGTGCTTGTGTGTGGGGGCCTGTGTGTGTGGCATATGTGCATGTTGATGCAAGTGATGTGGAAGTCAAAGGTTGACATCAGACATCTTCCTTGATCACTTTCCACCTTATGTATTGAGGCACACTTGAACCCAGAGCTTACCATTTATCTGGTCTTGTTTGGTAGCTTGGCCTATGGATCTCCTGTTTTTGCTTCCCAAGTGCTGGGATTACAGGCTGGCCTCTAGCCCCCAGCATTCACATGGTGCTGGGAATTGAACTCAGGCCCTCACACTTGTGCAGTAAGCACTTTACCAACTGGACCAGATCCCCAAACCCAATTAGGGAATTAAAGAAAAAGTGGTTCCGAAAAGCCAGGATCATGCCTGTATTTCCAGCCCCCAGAGGCTGAGGATCACATGACTTCAAGGCCAATCTGGTCTACCTATTGATTCCAGGCATCGAGGCTGTGTGTGGTAAGACTTGTATAGAAAAGCTGGCCAACCAACCAACCAACCAACCAACCAAACTATTAAAGCAAACTGAAAGGTGGTTTAATATAAGGCCATACTTCATTAGCCTGGGAAGAATTAAAATGCTCCCAGAGAAGGCTCACCTCGGAGAAGGTAAAGTGACTTTTAAATAATCCCAGGTCAGACATAATCAAGGAAGTAAATGCATGGTAGGGGATCAAATGCCTACAAAGCAGAGGAAAACATTTACAAAAATCACCTTGTGCTGCAGCAGCCACACAATGCTGTTCCACTCACTGGCATAGTTAACAGTAAATTGGCTCTAATTATTAATACCGATAACACCATTCACTTCGAAATCAGTTTATAATAAAGAATTATTTAGCTACCAAGCTCCTGGGGCCAAGCCAAATACCTGCTGGAGAGGGAGCAGGAGAGATTATTATTAATCAGGTCTCCAATTATCCCAGCTCTGTCAGGGGCACTAACAGTGTGCATGCTCACCTGAAGAGGGAGGAGATGGCTACCTGAGCCTTCTCACGCCTCAGGCTCCTTCCAACGCTCCAGAGGCCCTTCAGTAGGTGGCCTAGTCCTGAAAAAGCCTTTACAGCCCCATGAGAATGGTGCCTCTGTGTGTGTGTGTGTGTGTGTGTGTGTGTGTGTTTGTGTGTGTATTTATGGGTGGGCATGGTTGTGTATGGGAGTGCCCATCATCCCCTTCCACAGTCACTCTATTCTATCTCATTTCCTATACAGCAGCCCCACCCTGGTCCATTCTCAGGAGTATCTTTCTCACTTTTGGAGCCAGTCTTTCTCATTGTGCTCCCAAACTTCTCCTCTTCCTCTCCCTGAGTCCCCACTTGTCTCCGCCTCTGTCTCAGTTACTTTTTCTGTTGCTGTGATAAAAATCCCTGACAAATGCGCCTTGAGGATGGAAGGATTTGTCTAGCTTGCAGTTGGAGGAACAGACCACCACAGTGGGAAGGGCATGGCAGCAAAAGCACGATGCATCTGGTGACACTGCACAAGCAGCCAAGACTCAGAGAGGGGTGAGAGCCTGCACTCAGTCAGCCTTCCTCTATTCACTAGTCCTGAGGATGGTGCCAGGAACAATTAAAGGGAATGTGTGTGTGGGAGTCTTCCCATTGCAGCTAACCTACTCAAGATCAGCCCTCACCGACACACCCAGATGTTGTCTTCTAGGGGATTCTAGATCCTGTCACGTTGGCAATATCAACCACCACCTTCTCTGTTTCTCTCCTCTGAAACAGCTTTTGAAGGAAGGACCATGGACAACCCTTAAGGTGAAGAGTGTGTTTGAGAAAATCATGGTAAAATATCCATAATGTCTGCCAATTAAAACCCTTGAAAGCACACGACTTAGCGCATTTAAGCCACTCGTGTAGCCACATTCAAGCCCGCCCCGTAGTCTTCACCACCATCTAGTTTCAGCATGTTTTTATTACTAAAGAGACACTTGTTTCTCGGAGCTGGTGCTACCATGCCCTAAACTCATCCCTGGAAGTCAGTCTCTGCTGGGGACCCCACCGGATTCTCTCTACTGAAATTTCCTACGCAGCACACACTCCTCTGTGCCTAGTTGCCTTTACTTGGATTATTTCATTCATTGTGTGTGTGTGTGTGTGTGTGTGTGTGAAGGAGCTGGGGAGTAGTTCTAGCAAAGGAGTAGCCCTGTGCACAGTCCTGACTCAGTGCTGTCACTGTTCCCAGTCCATACTTACGGGAAGAAGTCAACATTTCACACAGCCTTTTCAAGGGCAGACAGCTACTTAAGAAAGGTAGCCAGGGACCGTCGCCAGCTCTGACGGAGTCTGAATCCCCAGTTACTGCCCTCTGCAGGATAACGTTGGCAAGTTCAACTGCAGTCATCTTTCTTCTAATATTTACTTGTACCAGAGTTTAAAGAAAGGGATATCCTCCAGTACGGCACTTCCGCATACAATAAGAATCTTTATGGATATACGCTCAACCTTAGCACATGGAATACATTTCCCATTCTTTCACCCTTTGAGATAATTTTTGGTCAGGAGCCACTAAGTTAATTTCTAACAGGTTGTTCACAGCTTAAAACTCACTACTTTTGATGACATTTGATACTCAGCTTGGTCTCCATATCTTGAGACATGACGTATCTGTAGATCACTCTTCCTAGCCCAGTTTCTCAAGGGACACAAAGAACTCTTGAAACCCAGAAGTATAAGGAAAAGAGACTTGCTGTCATCAGTCATTGGATAAGTAAAAACAAAAGCCACCAAAAGATACTGTTCCACACTGACAATGGTGCCTAGAGTTATAACCCCCACAATGTAAGTGTTAGCAAGAATATGGGGAACTGAAATATGTGTAAGTTATTGAAGGGCTTGAAAGGGATTCAGTCCTTGGAGGACCTATAGACCTACAGTTTCTTGTTACCATGGGTTCCCAAATTTCCACTTCTAGGCATTTATTTTTTGCCCAAAAATAAACATATGGATATGTTTATATGTGTCTTTGAATATCCATATACACATGGATCCTTGGACACAAATGGTCTTCACAGTTTTATTTCTTGTCCCAAACAGCAACCAACTCAGACATCCACCAGCTGGGAAGTAAGCAAGAATGGGTAGGATGGGATGCTAGAAAGGGAGGTTACCACTTCTTTCATTCTGTGGCTGTGAATCTGAGAACACACAACTTAGGGGAGAAAGGGCTTATTTTAGCTCACTCCTTCAGGTTACAGTCTACTATGATGAAGAAGGCTTAGCAGCTGGTCTTGGGCTAGCTGGTTACAACCACAATCAAGAGCAGAGAGGAGTGAATGCATGCACAGTCATGTTTTGCTTGCTTGTCCTTAGCTTGGTTTCTCCAGTCTTATTTACTCTGCCTAGGGAGTAGAACCACCCACAGTGGACGAGGTCTCTCCGCACACATTAATATAACTAAGACATTCCCTCACTTGCAGGCCCACAGGCCAACCCCATGTAGACAATTCTTCATTTATACTAGCCTCTCAGGTGATTCTAGGCTGTGTCAAGTTGACAGTTAAAGGGAACCATCACTGTAAGTACAAATGGTCAAACATACATGATATAATAGAGTGAAACTTTAAAAAACCCAGCACTTTGTACAATAAATATAACAATTAAAATAGAAAATATAGGGTGTGTATACATGGAAAAATATGTATTAGAGGTAATTTTCCAAGACAACTCTGATACTTAAGAATTTTTAAAATACACAAATAAAAATGAAGTATGGTACACATCCACACAATGGAACTCTGCATTGTTATATGAATGCACGACCTACTGATTTATATAACACATGAATGAATTTCAAAATACTATGTTGAATATATTCCAGAAAAGAAAAAAGTAATGACAGAAAGTGTGTCAGTAGTTATCTGAGTTGGGCTGGATATGGCTGTTGTTTACTGAGGAAAGAGGGCACAAGGTAACTTTACAGACGATGGAAATATTCTGTTTTGGTTGTGGTTTTATGGATGCATATAAAACTGTCAACACTTATCAAACTGTACCTAAATAGATCCACGTTAATTTATGTGAAATGTATCTTTCTAACAGTTGACTTAATGGGCCAGCTGAGGTTTAAAAGTATTTTCTTCCACTTTCCTCATGTAGCAGATCGGTGATTAAATTCTGTCTGACTTCAAACATCACTTTGCATGAGTCTCTCCGCCGATGCTCAGCTGCACAGTTCAGACCCTCAGTTCCCAACCATGCCTCTGTGAACTTCCTGCCTTCCCCTTGGTGCCACTCAACTTCACCTAACAGTCTCCACTTTCCTTGTTGTACCCTGTCACCCCTTGCTGAACGACCTGCTGCTATCAGCTGCCTTCTGTCCTGCTTTCTGTCATGATGCCAAGTAGTCCTTACACGGCCCCCTTCTCCTTACTTTATGTACCTCAGCATTTAGCACCACAAACAGAGGGATTTTGTACTGTATCAAATGGACAGGGCAAACTGAGCGCTCTCATGTGTACATTCATTCACAGGTTGTCTGATAGGCTTTTATTGCTGTGAAGAGACAGCATGACCATGCAACTCTTATAAGGGAAAACATTTAATTACAGTTTCAGAAGTTTAATCCATTATTGCCAAGGTGCGAAGAAGCATGGCAGTGTGCAGGCAAACGGTGCTGGAGAAGTAGCAGAGAGTTCTACATCTGGGTGGGAAGGCAGCAGGAAGTGAACTCAGACACACTTCCTGCAACAATGCCACACCCGATACAACAAGGCCACACCTCCTAATAGTGCCACTCCCTATGGGCCAAGCATTTACACATATGAGTATATGGGGTCATTCTTACTCAAATCACCACATGGGTCTTCCAAGATTGGGAAGTTATGAACAGGAAATTATATATACAAATTTGTCCAGGCTTTCAGCTTGTTATTTCAGTAAATACCAAGGAGGGTAATGGTTGGGGTGCATGGCAAGTCTGTGGAGTCTTTGGTAAGAAACTGCCAAACTCATTTTCTAAGTGACCTCAGCATTTTACATGCCCACCGGCAATGAAAGACACTTGGTTCTTTCATACCATTGGCAGCACCATGGTTTGGGTCAGTCACCACAGGCTCCAACTTATGTGGTCTTCCTATACCTTCTCTAATTGCCCTTTCTACACTGGATGCTCTCAATGATGCTATAGATCATCTTTCTAAGGGTGTGCCTGATCACATTGAATCTTTAATTAGGTTCACCTGCTCCAGTTAGGATACGTGTTCTCTCTCAGCACCTCCTACAAGGTCTCCTTACGCCTGGCCAGTCTAGGACAGGTGCCTTTGTTTCTCACTCTTAAGAGATCCCATTGATCTCCTGTGTTTCTTTATTTGAGTAAGAATGGCCCCTATAGACTCTTCTATGTGAATGCATGGTTACTAGGGAGCGGAACTATCTGAAAGGATTAGAAGGATTGGGAGCACAGCCTCACTGGAGTAGGTGTTGCCTTGTTGGAGGAAGGGTGTCATTTGAAGTTTTATAAGCCCATGCCAGACCCAGTCTCTGTCTGTCTGTCTCTCTCTGTGTCTCTCTTTCTTGCTCTTCTACTGCCTACTGACTAATCAGGAAGTAGCCCTTAGCTACTGCTCCAGTGCCATCTGAACAGTCATGCTCTCTGTCAGGATTATAATGGACTAAGCTCTGAACCGGTAAGCAAGCCCCCAGTTTGCTTTCTTTTATGACAGTTGCTTTGGTTATGGTGTCTCTTCACAGCAACAGGGCAGTGATTGAGATATCGCTGTTCAATATTCTTCATTCACTTGTGAAGTTATCCTGATGGATTGGTGTCTGTCTATTACCTCAACTCTGTGTTCTCTACAAACTTGGGCTCTGTATGTGGTTGCTTCTTCATGTATCTGGACCATACTGGGAGCAATTCCTTATAAACATTTGTTAAATAGCTCCTAGACTACTAAGAAATGGATTAATGTAAACAATAGCTCCACAGTTTGATACAAGCCTAGTTTCTAAGCCACGGATGGAGAATCACTTACTTTGAATGAGCAAGAATCAAGTACACTATAAATTACAGGAGCATGTGCCCTGGGAGGCCAGGAAACGTGTCCCATCCCAAAGATCAGAACTTGGCAGTTGCTGACACCTTATAGGAAGCCAGCTGGCTTCTTGCATTTTGGAAAGCACCGTGGTGTGTTAACTCTCCAAGGCAAAGTCCAAGGGCACAGCTCTGCTGAAGGGCTGTGTATCCGGCTACAGCCAAACAGCCCAATCTTCAAATGTGTCGCATTGCCAGTGACAGGCCCTTGTGCTGTGCATGGGCTGACTCAGGGCCATGCTGCCATCAGGAAGGAAGGATTTGGCCCAAAGACAGTGCACCTGCTGCCTATTTGGTCACTTAGCTCAAAATTTGACCTTTCTGGGTTTTTGTGTTGCCTTAAAAAATACTTTTGTATAATTTAATTTTAATTTGGTATAACATCTGTACTTTTTGTTATTTTGTGGTTTATAAATGATTAGGCAAACATCTTTTTAAAATGCAAAGCTGAGGTTAAAGGAAGTGTACAGGAACAAGGACTTTTCAATCTTTTGTACAAGATTCAAAACAGAACAGTTAAAGAAGGAGAGAACTTGCGGCTTTAGGGTATAATAGAAGCCACAAGATAGAAAGATACTAAAAATCATTTCAACTTTAACAGGAAAATTGCCTAAGGAGCCCAAGTGCAGTAATGAGAGATGGGCAGCCGAGCCTTTAATAGGTTGGGCTTGAGAGACAGTTACAGAACAGCAGCTGTCTGGATGGGACAGAAGGAGTGGGCTAGGCTGGGCAGATGGCTTGGAGGGCACAGTGCCTGCACCTGAGTTCAGATCATTAGCACCAGCTGGGCGTGACGGCAGCTCGGGTCTGTAACCCCAGCTTTGGGGAACAAGCCAGGTAAATCCCTCAGGCTTGCTGACACTGTCCCCAAAACGAATATGGAGAGTAATGGAGAAACACAAAGGACTTCAGCCTCTGGCATCCATGTGCATATGCACACAGCACAAATGCATGAACATGTGAACATATATACAGAAAGTGGAGGAAGGGAAAAATCTGTACCTGTGTGCGTGTGCTTGTGCATGCGTGCGTGCGTGCGTGTGTGAGTGTGTGTGTGTGCGTATGTGTGTGAGTGTGTGTGCGCGTGCGTGTGTGTGCTTGCATTGGCTGAAGTATTGCTCTTTTCTTGTCCTGGGCATCAGCATTTCTGATTCTTGGGCCTTTGAGCTGAAATTTACAGCAGCAGCTCAGGTCTCTGAACTAAGTTATGCTGCTGGCTTTCGGACGGCAGACGTCCTTAATCACATGAGCCAATCCCTGTACTAAGTTTCCTTGTAGTGTGCCTATATCATCACCGATTCCCTTTCCCTGTATTAACTCTGGTTAATACAATCACCATCAATGAAGGTGCGTAAGCTTAATTGATGAGTGGACGAAAAGCCTGCTGTGTTTGTGCTGTCGTGTGGTTGTTATCTGTGGTTTCAAACATTTCTTGCAGTGGGAGATCATAACTCGCGGGAGGTCTGCAAGACTGCTAACCCCTCCCCGAAGCCAGAGAAGCAGTCAGCAGTCGCTGGGCGGAGGAGACTGTCCCGTCCCAGCCTGCCGGTCTGTAAGCCCCGCAAGCCCCGCCCCGCAGGCAGCTCCAGAGATGAGTTTGCAGGAGTCGTCCCTCAGTCTGGGTGGGTTTGCAGTGACGCAGCTGCCGAGTCGCCCCCGTTTCTGTAAGTCACGCAATGCATTCGCTGCATCGCCCAGCTGCGTTTGTGGGCAGGAGCAGTTCTTTGTTGGGTCCTTTTTGGCCTTTCTGGGGTGAAAAGATGTTTCACACCTCCTCAGGAAGAGCCACACAACAGTGTGGAACCAGAAGAGCTGGAAAGAGATAACAAGAGGGGCAGATAGGCTGATAGCATGAGAGGCCCCTGGCAGGCAGTCACTGAGGGCTCCTGTAAGAATAATATTTTATGTGCGTGATCTCATTAGCATTTTGTAAGAGCTTCACTTACCTCCTGCGCTTACAGAGAAGGCAACCGAGACTCTGAGAAGTGACTTACCCCAGACCCCTGGTTGGTGAGTTGAAGCCAGCATTCCTACCTGGCCAACTCCATCCTCAGGCTTTACTCTCTTTGGTATTTGGAATCCCCATCATAATGAAAGCAAATACGGTAGATTGTAATACAAATGTCTATACTCTATAATCTGAAAGATGGAATCAACAATTGACAGAAGAACAACAGTCTGAGCCACTGTGAGAGGTTCTTCTAGTCAGTGCTGGCTGCACTGGCCACCCCCAGCTTACGTTCGAGTGCGGGGGCTTTGGGAATGTCCCAGAGCTGAGGAGCCGGAGGCTGCACCCTTGCCTTATTTATTTATGTATGTATGTATTTATTTATTAATTTTGTTGGGCTTCTCCTTTGGGTTCTCTGGAGTGTGACACACCTTCAATAGTTTGGAAGGGACCAGAGACCAGAATGAGGGAGAAGAAATAGGGCTTGTCTCTATTTAAGTGTCTTAAATCTGTGGCATTCCAAAGAGAAAGAGCCAGGTGGGCACCGCTACAGGAATGGAAGTGAGAGGCCAGGTCACTCTGCTGCCACTACATTTCCGGGACAGAGCCCAGGTTAAGGAATCTGTCACCCCAACAAGCAGTCACAGCTTTATTCACTACTCTCTGAGGCTCCAGGGTGGAGGTCGAAAGCCAGCTTCGGAGATGTCAATGCAGAACATAGAGCATGCGGCCGTGCTTTCCAGAGGCAGGCTGCCAACGCATGGCCAGTGACCAGCTGAAATTGGCAGCAGAAGCCACTCATTCCTGCTGCAGCCAAAACCAGAGTAACTGGCACCTTGGAGGTGGTTCAGCCACTGCTTTGGGTTGGATGACTTCCAAATCGACTCTGCACCAGGCAGCCACTGAGCACCTAGTGTGAGTTGCTCTCTTGAAGACCAGAAGCCTCTGCTGGAGTGAGGCTAAGCCTCAGAGGTCTGCAGGATGCCAGATCATGCAGGTTTTCCACCGTCCCATTATTATTGTCTCTTATTAACCCAGATAAATGCTTTGTTCTTGACACCAGAACTACTCAGGGCAAAAGCTACTTCCCCTCTTTGGGATTCAAATTGCCAGGCTTTTCTTTGTTCCAGGCACCACTCTACACCCCGAGGTGGACTTTTTACCTGTCACAATAGCCCTTTGCAGAAAAGGGAACATAGAGAAAGGAACTAACTCTTTAAAGGACACACAAAGAGGGAGCATCCCAGGCCACCTCTAAAGTCTAAGAGCATGGCCACATGCTGAAATTTCCTCTCAGGAGGGACTTTGGGAGGAATCACTTAAGTATTGGTGTCTCTATTTTCTTTCCAAATGCATTACAGATTCCTCGGGGGCAGGGGATCACACGTAAGCACTGGGTTTCCGTAGCACTCATTCATGCGTTTGGAGAACACTTCGTTGAACAGTTATGTGACCAAGAATTACACTAAGCATTTACCAAATCTGTTGGCCTCCCCTGTGGAAGTGCTTAATCCCAGGGAGGTCAATGGCTTAGGACAGCATTGCAAGGGCTGACCTGCATGACCTGTGGCATTCTTGTCCTAACAGTCACAGACTAGTAACATGTTTTCTATGTCCCTATATCTAATTCTAAATGTAACTGACAAGTCTGCTCTTTTCTGAAAAAACAAAACAAAACAAAAAACAACTAAAAACAAAAACAAAAAAACCCAAACACTTAAATTAGTCCAACCAAGGGTGTGATATATGTACCCTATGCATAGAGCTTTTGTCCCTGGTTCTTGGCTCAGAGTTCTTAAATACCTCAGGACTTTTAGAGTGGCCAGAACATCTTTTATTATAGAGGTAATCCTGGCAGATCTTGAGATGGCCCCAGAACAGGAGTGAGACAGTAAAAAGACAAACCATGGTTTGAAGCCTGAAACTATCAGCCTGTCTCCCTAAACTCTGGGAATGTACAGGGATGGAGGCTGAGGGCTAACTGACTGATCCTGTCATTCTATGCAGTCATCATTCCATAGAATCCTCTAGACATGGGGTTCGTAGAGCTCCAGGGTTGGTGAGCGTGTAGTGGTGTATCCAGAAGGCATGGGTGGCCCATGTTGGGGAACCTGTAAC
This sequence comes from Psammomys obesus, assembly GCF_907164565.1. NCBI lineage: Eukaryota > Metazoa > Chordata > Mammalia > Rodentia > Muridae > Psammomys > Psammomys obesus. The sequence continues at coordinate 11,741,348 of NW_026592732.1, forward strand.
TTAACAGTCAGCCAGCCAGAAGCATGGGGACCTCTGACCTGGACTGACTCCTGAAGTAGGCAGTCTTGTGGGACCTGACACTAACTACACAACCTGTTTTTAGGACATGCAGTTAATGTCTGGAGACTCAAAGGATTGGTCACTGTTGTTTTGGAACACTCTTAAGAGACTCTTGAGGAAGCAACAGACCTCTAACCCATGACAAAATATTACATCAGAAGGTATATAAGCATATTCTGTCAAAAATACATAGCAAACTGAAAAACACATATAAGTTCATTCTTGAAAACTGTGTTAAGATCAAAATAAGAGATGGGTGTTAAAGGTTTTTATGCTGAGTTTCTGTCTGGATTATTACAGAGGCCTCCTGATTCCTCCTCCCAAGTCCTCTGCCCTGGCACTAAGTTCTCAGCAAAACAAAGCTCACCAATGACTTGCAATTGCTTTTCCATGAAGTCCTGAGTGCCTCATTCATCCAGGCTATAATGATTGACACGACCTGTCTCCTAGCTCACTGAACAGGTGTGGCAATGGTGACGATGGTAAGGATGGTGAGGATGGACAAGTGGCCTTTATTGAGCTTCTGTTAAGCACTTCACATATTTCCTCTCATCTAATCTTTATGACAGGCCCATGTCACCTCCTTTCTAATTGACATAGTGGCCTAGGGAGCTCCTTCTTTAACCTGAGCCTTGCACTGGCTGGGAATGGACACTTGCCCTCAGCCCCACTGATAGCCAGATCCTGCTCTTCTCTCAGTGACAATGTCACCTTTTTGCGTGACTGTCCTTGACAGCCAAATTGGACCCCTGCCTCCAATCGTGAAATCCCTAACTGGGACTGACTTTCTGCTGAAGAGAACTCACTGAGGCCTTTCACGGCCAGGGGTCCCCTTTTCCCTGCCTCTCTCTGCAAACGGAGCGTGTTGCAGGCTCCATGACGTTGGCTCTCCTGTCTTGCTCACTGCAATATTACCAGCCAGTCTTGTGTGCACAACACAAGTGCTCAACATGCGTTTGGTGAGATACAGCCTAGGAATGTGTAGCTTAATATGTGCTACATCTTTTAAAAGCTCTAACATTTCTTGTAAGTAATCACCCTCCTGTGTCAACACCTGCCACTTACCAGGCCTGCTTTCTAGGGGTTTGCTAAGCTGTGTGCCCCAGTGATAAGAAAAGCCAGCTTGGTGTGATTGCTTACATATAGATAAACAGTGGCTGCTTCCATGAGACATTAGGATCGTGGGTTAACAGGAGGGCACCCTGGTCCTATTCCTCACTGTAACTTGGATGGCCTTGTTCTTTCTCCTGGCAGCTCCGTTGGTGTTCCAGGCTCTGGAATACCTTCTGATGGATGATTTCTCCTGCTGCTGCATTGGCTGTTCGTTGCTCCTATCCCTGCCAGGTAAAATTCTCCCAGTTCTCTCATCTGAGATACAGACTCGAATTGAGGTCCCCTATGACTTTGTTCAGATGAAATGAATGGGTCTTCTCCAGGCTCCTGAGTCCCGAAATGTACTATGTCAATCCACACGGAAGTGCAGGGCTGTGTGGTCTTAGTGGTGTGGATTCTGCAGGAAGGTGCCCAGGTCTGCTTGTGACCATGCATGTGTACTTGTTTTTTTTTTTTTTAATCACTGTGACCAGATACCCGATGACTGCAACTTCAGGGAGGAGGGATTTGTGCTGGCTTGGAGTTTGAGGGGATACAGTCATGGCAGGAAGCATGACACTCCGTGGTGGTAGGACCCTGAAGGTGCTTATAGCTCAGAAGACCAGAGAAAGAAAGCAAGCAAAGCGAGCAGAGAGCTAGACCAGAAGCAAGGCTGCTGTGGCCCTTATGTTCTCCAGGCAGTTCCATGTGCAGACTTCCAATCTGCCCGGCACCAACAGCTGGGGCCCGTGAGTTCAAGCATGCAAGCCCGTAATACTATAACAGCATGTAATGTTAGCTACTGAATGCTCTCAGATTTAGACTCTTTGTCTGTGAGTCCGAGCTAGCTGCTCTGGTGAAATGCCATGCACTGAGCGGCTTGAAAGAGAAGCCATGGTTCCTGTAAGCAACAGAAGCCCCTTTCTCAGTAGTGTAGGCTGAGGAATTTAAGTTCCAGGCAGATTCCAGAGTGCTGAGGGCCTGTCCCCTCCTAGACCGCCATCTTCTCACTACAACCCCAGGCAGAAGAGGCAAAGTTCTCTATTCTAGAAAAACATTCTGAGGTTAGTCTTCCTTTAAATGCTATTCGTGAAAATGCTTTTTTTAAAATTTCCATCTATATTCACTTTTAATCAATTAATTAAAATAATTTTTATACAACATATTTTGATCATATTCTTTAGTCTCCCCCAACTCCTGCCAGATCCTCCCAACCTCCCTGCCCACGCAATTGTATTCTTTCTCTCTTTCTCAAAAAGAAAAAAAACAAAACAAAACAACCCTTTAAAAACAAAAAATCAAAATCAAAATCAACCACCCAACAAAACCCCAGTAAGACAAAATATACAAAAACAAAAGTAAAAAGCACACACAGAACCACATGGAACCGTTTTGTGTCAGCCACCTTCTTCTGGAATATGAGTGGTATACCTATCTAGTGGGGCTCCATTGGAGAAGACTGATTTTCCCTCGCCCAATGTGTATCAGCAGCAAATAGCTTCTAGTTTAACAATGGAACTGTGGCTACTCCTCCTCAGCACTGGGGTTTTGTCTGGCTTGAATCTTTGCAGGTCTTGTGCATACTGTTATGGTCTCTGTATGTATGTCGGTCTTGTTGTGTCTGGAAGACACTGTTTGTAGTGAGGATTTTGGTTTCTTTGAAAACCCAGTTATGTTAACGTGACTGTGTTTTTGTTTTAACCCCAGCTGTGAGACACGGGCTCCTTCAGTTTGTCCACAGCCTCTAACCATGACTTGTCTTGTGCTTTAGGAGGGAGGTGATTTTTGCCAGCTGCAGACAGTGTATGTTAGAATTCTGGGGACTCTTCTATTGTAAGTTTAGCAGTGGGACTAAGGAGGAGGCATCTGCTGCCCTCCTTGCTGCCCCTGCTGCTACTAGTCCCTGCTGTTGATTTTGCTGTTTGCTGGATTGCTGGGCCGCTGGATTGCTGGATTGCTGGCTGCTGGTTGCTCGGTGAAGATATGCTGAAGATGAAGATCAGATTTGCCCTAAGGAACTCTATGCCCCTGATCATCAGAAAGTAATCTAAAGAGATCTGTGCCCTCCTTTCCCTCTAACCTTCTTTCTCAATTGCCTAGTGTTGGGAGGTTGGAAGGGATTAGGGTGGAGAAGGAAGGGTGGTAGATATAGAACTTAATAAGTAGCCAAAAAGCCTGGATACAACTGTTTCCTTGGAAACACTACCTCTGCATCTTACAGTCTTTCTTCCTCCTCTTCCACATGGATCCTTGTGCCTTTAGAGGAGAAGCTTGATGAGGGGATCTCACTCGGGGCTGAGTGCTCCAAAGCCTCTTGCACTGTCTGTTACTTACCACATGATGGTTAATCTTGACTGTCAATCACGTGGGGCAGTGTGTGAGGGCATACCCATGACAGATGAACTGAGGGGAGGAAATCCTTCCTGACAGTTGGAGTACTTTCTGGCAGCCTTCCGGCTATAAAGAAGTCCAAGGGAATCACAGCCCTGCCTCCATTTTTCTCCTTGCTGGTGAGTGTGACTGTCTTGTTGCTGCCAGCACCTCTGCCAACTTCTGCTGACATCTGGACTCTGCTTCCTTGGCCTTCCCATACTGACTGACGACCAGCAGCTCTGTGCGAATCCTTTAGGCCTTCAGTACCAGATCGGAACTCCTGAGACATCTAGCATCATGGACTAGACAGCTTCTGGACTCAGCATTTTCAGTGTGCAGGCAGCCATTGATGAGCTACCTCACCTATACTGCGTAAACAGGTTGTTGGTATAATGTTCTTTTGAAATGTATATGCTTTACCCTTGCTCATTCAAATGCTGATTTCTCTCCCCCACAATCCGGACATTGCATTGTGATACTTTTTCTAAGCGTCACCTGTCTCAACTTTGTGTAAACATGACAAAATAAAACAACCAGCCACAAGGTTGGGCAATAGAGAGGAAGGAGTAGGTGGGAGAGGGGAGGAACCAGAGGACAGGAAAGAGTTGGAGAGAAGGGCAGAGGAAAGCTGGGACAACAGAGGCAGGAGAGAGATCTTGGAACATGGAAAGATGGACTGGACCTAACATATCACTAAAAACAAGTATAATGTGGAAAATCTAAATGTTAGGAAACTATGAGGGCTTGGAGGTTTAGGATGGACTATTGCCCGGCATTGTGTTCTAGGTTAATTAAATAAATCCCAGTCTTTGTGTGGTGATTTGGGTATACAGCTGTTTAGGATTAACAACAGCGTTAATAAAAGATAAACCAATAGTAAATATTAATCATCACCTACAACAGCAGGTCTACTAAATCCTACTTCAAGCTCTATGTTCATCCTGTCCTGTTTCTCTACACCAATGCCTCTCAACCTTCCTAAAGCTGTGACCCCTTAATACAGTTCCTCATGCTGTGGTGACCCCTAACCATGAAAGCATTTCCTTGCTACTTCACAACAGAAGTTTCGCTACTGCTATGAATCACAATGTAAATATCTGATAGGCAGGCTATCTGATATATGACCCCCAAAGGGACTGAGAACTGCTGCTCTGTAGGGTCCTGACTGAATGAGGACAGTGATGCCTTTGCCAGCCCTTTATAACCCCATCACCTTTCCGAAGCCCCACCTGCTTATATTACCATCTTGTGGATTAGGAATCCAACATATGGATTCCCAATACATAGGGGAGACACTAATCTAGACTGTGTGAACCAGATTTACCATGAAGGCTTGTTGGGAGGGGCTGATGAGGTGGTGCATGCAAAGTTCAAGATCAGTCCCTGGCACGGTGAGGAGTGTGCTGCTACTTTCTTGACAGTCCATGTGTTTCTGAGAGAGGAAAGTGCAGGTCTTATCATAACCCAGAGCCTTGAAGTGCCTGTCCCGCCATGGCCCACATCGAGTGCTGCTTGGAAGAATGGATATCACAGCTGGGGAAGCTGGGGCTCAGTGAAGGCAGAAAAGGTGGTGCTATGAGGCCTGGGGCCAGTATTCCTAGGTTAGCTGTGGCATGAGATGCTCTGCCTTTGTGTCTTTAGCAAGGAATTCTTGGTGTCTTCAAACTTCTGTGTAGCCTTTCATGAGACCTTATAGAGGGAGATTTTCAGTTAAACAACATTAAAAATGTACATTTAGGAGTAAACTTTTGAAATTATCAATACTCAGGAGTGATAGACGTTACTATTTCCAAGTTTTGTATAGTGCGAGTGTATGCTGTGAAACAAGTGGGGCAAATGAAACAAGTGGGGTAAATAAACTAGAAAAAAAAATCTTTATTTTTAAGATGGAGCCCAAGGGTAAGGCAGGCCTGTCTTTACAACATTTGAACAATAAGTGTTCATGTGAAATAGCTTTTCTAGTATTTATTGACCTGGTATGAAACAGAGGTGTAGTCTCGTGCAATAGGGAGAGGCAGAGCAAGGCTGACGGGAAGAGGCCTGGGAGGAGCTTGGGGAGGGCGAGTATTTGCCTGCCTACAATCTGGTTGAGGCTGGATCCTGAGGTCCAGAGTGTGGAGTGGGTTGAGAGTGGGAAGACTGCAGTGATGGTCCTGTTTAGGCAGCAAGAGAAAATGGTACTTCAGATCTCTTTCTAAAAAGCTCTCCATGGCTAGCATGTAGTAGGACTCACAAACCAAAGAAGAGAATCCGGACATTGGCCTGGTGTCATGCTTATCCACGAATGAAGAAACAGCAGCTAAAAGCCCCAATCTGGCATGAAGTGGGGATGAGTGACAGGCACCACAGTTCTTCCTCTTGGAATGAGTCTCTAATCTTGCCTTCACACGGAGGAAACAGAGGAGAGGTCTTTAGAGCAGGACTGAGGGACTTAATGTCTCCACTCCTGCAAGCCCCACTTTTTCCAGCTCACAGACTCTAGACACTGAGCAGGGCAGGAATGGACAGAAGTGAGAGACACCCCTATTTCCTCGCCAGTCCCCACTGATCAATCCAGGAGAAACTTATCAGGTGCATTAAAACTGCCTCCTGGCACAAGATAGCCTAGTTTGAGGATTAAAATATAAATTGCCGGGTGAGCATGTAGTGGTGTGTTTTAATATGTTAAGTGCAAACCAGAATTTAATGTGGAGGCTGAAGTGCACATTAGCAATTTCACAAACAATCTGAAATTTCAGTAGGCACTAATGAGTTGAGGGAGGGCAGAGTGGGTAGAAGGGAAAGAGAAAGAAACGCCACTGAACCTTGGAGTATTTCCCCTTTATTTCTCCAAGTGGGACACCTCAAATAATTCACAGTAGGGTTGGTTTTGGAGTTTTCTATTATTGGCCTTGTTATTGCATTTTATATGTTACTGGAATAGAACTCTCACATGAAAATGAGCCCTTTGCCGTGTACAATTTGGTGACATTTAGAACACGTGCAGTGTTTTGTCAGGATCACCTCTGTCCAGCTGTGAAATAGTCACCATCCCAAAGGAAGCCCTGTACCCCAAAGAAGTTAATTCCCCCATGTCCTCCTCCTGCCACACTTATAACCACCAATTTCCTCCCTTCCTCCCTCCCTCCCCTTCCTTTTCTCCCTCCCTTTCTCCCTCTTCTTCTCTTCTCATTTTGTTTCTGCCCATGTTCGTATAAGTTCCTTTTTTGAGCCTTAGGCAGCATGTGCATCTTTGGCTGGATTCAGATGTTGGAATGCTGGGAGTCAAGATGTCAGGCTGATGCAGAATCAGGACGGGTTGGGGCAGGAGCATCGTACTGGGCTATTTCCTGAGGGGTCTTCTGGCCTCTGTGTGTTGTGGCTGTGTCAGCAGTGTGATGGAGCTTAGACCTCTTCTATGATAATATTTTCAATAAAACATAAAAAATAAAGCATACAGCTTGCAAAAAAGCCAATGATATTGAGATACAGTTATGAAACATCGATGATCATAATACATACACTTCACTAACACGTTGAATGACATCATTTTCTATGGATTTAGTAATGCTATTTTAAAGTACTGAGAGGCATGAATTTTGAGATCTCTGTAACACCGTGATGTAAAAAAAAAAAAAAATCTGATTTCTATAGTGGTGAAGTCACAGGGATTGCTCAGGACACTATGGGGTGCTGCCTACCATCATACCGAAAGGAACATGGGCAAAGTCAGCTCAGACAAAAATGTTTCTATACAAATTCATCTACAGATCCTAGGTGATAAAAAGTGTCTCTGAAATTGATGGATTCTAAGCCGTTTTCAGCTGTAGACTTGCCCTGCTTAATTTTGACTGCCAACTTGACTGAATCTGGAATCCAGGAGCTACGCTGCTGGGCATGCCTGTGAGGGGGTTTCTAGGTTGGACTGAGGTGGGAAAATCTACCCTAACTGTGGGCGGCAGCATAATTCTGTGGGCTGGGATCTCAGCCTAAATAAAAGTAGAAAGCAAGGAGAGCAGAAGCATTGCTCTCTTCTTACTGAGTGGACAAAAGGTGGCCAGCCACCTCATGCTCCTACGTTTTTGACCTATCCACCATGATGTGATGACCTCTCAAGTTTCAACCAGGATGAACACCTCCTCTTCTACCACTGCTTTTGTGCAAATATTTTTGTCATAGCTTTGGGAAAAGCAACTGAATACAGACAGCTTTGAGAATTGGAGACCGTCTCAGCAGAAGAAAAGCACTTCCTGTTCATATTAAATTACTGCTGGCCCCTTATACCTAACTGTGGATCATCTTCAAGCCCATGGACTACAGACTGGGAGTCACAGTTTAGGCCTAACAGCGAAAGGCAGTGTTCCGTTTAGGGTTCTTTGGCTGTCTCTAATAGGATCTGACTCTATAGCCAGCCAGTCATGCTAGCAGAAGTGGGCAGTCTAATCTGCATCTTACATCTGGATGACAAGCCTCTCACACCCCCGTCCCTGTTCTTATATTGAGTGACCTAGCATGGGGCAGGTGCCCATCTGTTCAAGAGAGGAAATATGGGTGCTTTGATGACATGGTCTCCACTGAATGTAAAAGAGATGATTCCAGGAGGAATCTGAGGTGCTTTTGCCTTCTCTCTTCCACAAGCATGGATGTGAAGCAGATGGAGATACCATGAAAATAGTGATGGATGGTGATTTTCTCCCTTGTAGTTTGTACACATCCTGTTATCAGGAGATGACTCTCTGGATACAAATGATCCTGATGTGAAGGTTCAGAGGTGAAGTGTGCCTCATAGGAACTGTACTTAAAGTTTTGAACTTTAGTGTTTTTCGGGTTAGCTTGATAAACCATCGTATGCTGGGCTGTGGCGGTGACTGTGACTTCCAGGAAGCCACACAGTCAGACTGGCAGACTGTGCGGTAGACCCTGTGGCCACATGGTGATGTTGGGCAGTCTAGGTGTATGCAATGCACTAGCAACTATGCAATGCGCACTGTTTCCCCTGGCAACAGAGCTACAGGGATGTTTGTCAAGGGGCATCTGTTTTTGTAGACAGTATGGCACCTTACGTGGTCTTATGTCAATCAAAGCCCTGTTTGCCGGGTTCCTCGGTTTCAAGGGCAGTTCTACACCGGCACTCTTCAGTCATTTCCTCATAATCTTTGCAGTTCTGAAGCCCATTTGTTTTCTCTGAGTTAGCTCTTACTCCGTATCAGATCAGTCCTATGACGTGACAATGAGCTGAGATAAAAATCCACCTTCATTAAACAAGCAGGTGTTAGGATTCAAGCTGTCAAGGGCATGAAAAGGAGACTGAGGCAGCTGCTTCCCTTCCAGGAGCTAAGAGATTGGATGTAGAGGATACAGGAGCACAGGAAATAGAGCTCTAGCCTGGGAGAACATTCTGGGTGCTGACCCAGGTGCTCCAGCCACGAGGAGTCAAGAGTTTCTGGAAGCCCAGTGTGGGCTGAGTGCAGAATGGATCTGTTGTTGAAGGGCATAAGGAGTCCCTGTGCTGTGACTACGTCTGTGAGAAGGAAGGGCTAACCCAGAACCCTACCCTGATGCACTGGGAAATTTCCATTCTTGTTCCATTCTCATCTGAGGTCTAGAAGCCTTGAGTGAGGACCATGTAGGAGCAGTTTCCTTACAGGGCCATTTTCTGTTCATCAGGTTGTCTCCCCAAACGTCTCATGGTCTGTCAATTCTAAGCCACTTCCTTTGTTAAACTGTCTCACAGAACTAGTTCTTTTCCTCAACAATTAATTTGCCAATTTGTTTATTTACCTTCCTCATTGGTTTATGAGCTTCTCCATGGAGGGAAAAAACTACGTATTACAGGCCTACTCCTGCATCCTCAGTAAAAGGGTGTGGGCTGATTGAGGAGATAAGCACCGACTAGAGACTTTGTCACTGATTTTGGAAGCAAGGACAGGGGTGCCAGGAAATAGGTTTCGATGTTGGAATTTTGAGACAGAAAGGCACAGCTGGTAGATGAGTCACTGATCAGGCTCTTGAGGGTTAATGGTGAATTAGACAAAGCAGAAGTGCTCTTTTCCAGTCTGGAACTTCAAAACCATAGTGGACTATTTTCAGCCTATGGGAAGCTTCATCCTCTGCTCACTGACAATTCCACTTTTAATGGGCTCTGGGGAGTTTTAGTGTGGTCCTACTTTGCCAAACAACCCTAGTGAAATCCCGAGAAGAGCATGAAGACAACAAAGTTAATGACATTCTTGAAATAGAAGACTACAGCCAGCCAGCAGGAGAAAACTGGGAAGAAGTTCCGTTTTGGGCTGGGCTTGGTTGGCAGAGGCTTGTGATCCCAGCCTCTGGAGGTTGAGGCAGGAAGACTGAAAACTGGAGGCAAGCTTGGGCTACCATCCTTGGCTGCTGGGAGACAAGGGGTAGGGATTGCTTCCGGTGTCTTAGCTGACAACATAAACTCCAGGAGGGTTAGGGCCACTGAGCTTGAAGTTATCTGTTGAACTCTTCTTCATCTGGGCTCCATCTAGTCCTTTGCACAGATGAAAGCAGAGATCTTAAATTGTTTCCTTTTAAGGAGTTTAACGGCTTTGTGAAAATACTCAAGTGTACCCTTTGCTGTGCAATGGAGTAGATGCAATTTTGTTCTAAGTCTTTGTGAAAAAATTACATGATATTACTGTGAGGGGAAAAAAAAAAGAGGTTTTTATTACACTACTTGATAGATATGTTAGTTTTCTTTCTGGAACTCAGATTCCAGCAAAACTCATGGGGCAAACAGGCTAGCTTGTACTGGGAATGCAGACATACAGGGGCTTAAAGTTACATGACTTTTCCTTCTAACCGGTGCATATTGTACACAGTGTTGAGATTCATAAAGACATCTCAATTGAGTATATGACGGACTTTTTGACCATATTCACCACTTCCTCTCACTGGTCCCTCTCCTCTCCCCAGATCTTCTCATGCCTACATTCACAGTAGATACACATATAGATAGGTGTACACATAAAACTTTAGACCCATGCGAGAGAAAGAACACACCACTTGTCTTTCTGAGTCTAGCTGAACTTGCTTACTGTGGTGACCTCCACCTTCACACACCTTCTCACATACAAGAAGCTGTACCTTTCCCCTCTTAGCTCAGGGAAGAGACACTTCTGCAAGTCTTTATTTTGCCTGAGGGAGTATTCTCCACCATAAGAGGCCAAGCTCCTTTTCTTCTAGGCCTTGGGATGTGGGGTAAAAGGTACAGAAGAAAACCAGTGGCTGTTTTAGTAGTTGAGCCTTGGTGAGGCCTTTGTTTGCCCCCAAACAATTACTAAGTAATCCTAGCTCTTGGCTCTTCTGAAAGTGCCCACCTTAGTTTTTTTTGGGGGGGAGGGGGGTGGGGAGTAGTGATCTTGTCTATCCTATCCCTTAGATTGCCAAAATTACTGCCCAAGATCATTGCGTTTAAACATTTATTTTTAGTTGTGTGCTATATGTGTGTGTGCATCCAAAAGAGGGGTCAAATCTGCAGCTGAAGTTACAAGCAGTTGTGAGTTGCCTGATACAAGTGCTGGGAACCGACCCTGTGTCCTCTGTAAGAGTAGCAAGTGCTCTTAAGGGCTTAGCCACCTCTCCAGCTCCAGGAAAAATATTTTAGATTGCAACAAATGTCAAAAGGAAACCCAGAGCAGTTTAGGAGTGCAAAATAGTCTGATCTGAGCCAGCTCCAGGTCCCTGGGGCTCTGTCAGGCTCTAACCAGCTCAGGTGTTTCTTATGACGTAATGAGGTGCTAGACTCAAGGATTCTGCTTGCTCTTGACTCTCCAGTGTTTCGTGATCTGATAAGTCTTGCCATGGGCTGGGAAGGTGGTTTGCTGAGTAAAGCATTTGCTGCTCAGTCACACCACCTGAGTCCTTTCCCCGGTACCTGTATAAAGGACCAGATGCAATAGTGCATGCATCTGCAATTCCAGCATGCTCCTCTTGGGAGCAAGGAGGCAAAGATAGAATTGCCAGAAGTGCACAGGTCAGCTAGCCTGGTATATGCAGCAGTGAACAAGAGAACCATTTTCAAACTAGGTTGAAGGCAGGGACTGACACCCAAGGAAGTTATTTGACTTTCACATGTGACACACACACACACACACACACACACACACACACACACACACACACACCTTGTCATTAAGGAGCTTACAATACAGGGGAAGAAATAAACACACCCAACCTCCATGACACCTACTGCTGGCATTCCAGTCAGTTAGGCTTAAAGCTTGATAGCTTACAAGCTGACCTTGCCAGCCCCTTGTCATACTGGCAGCAAAAGAATTTTAAACTGCCAGGCTCAGTGATGAACCAATTCAATGAGGAACTGTGGGAGAGGCATTTACATAAAATGTGATGCTCTGCTAAGCCCAGACATAGGCTTCAGCTGAATACTTCATGACAGAAAACACTAGCAGGAGGCTGATTCTTGTGTGAATTTCGCCAAGACCTTGTAACTGTAGAGATGCTTCCCAGCCAGGAAGGGTAAGTGTCTTTATTATCTATTGTCATGTAAAAACCATTCCAAATGCTGGGTGACCTAAAACCAGTACCATTTTACGGTTTGGAATCCCCGGTTACTTGTGGCTGGCTTTGCCTAAGCCTCACTCAGGTGAGGACTTCTCTGTGTTGCAGTTTTCCTTTCCTTTGGGTCTTTCATACGTGTAGAGGGTAGGCCAGGGTTCCTCATGGCAATCTTAGGGCAGCACCCAAAACAGCAAGGAGCAGGGCTCAAGCACACAGCCATAAGATCTCATAATATACCCACAGGCCAGAGTGGGTCACATGGTCAGCCTGCTTTCTCCCAGTTAGGAGAGGGCTGGTGAGCAGTGCTTCCTAACCGTTTGGAAATCAGCACCTCTAACACGTAAATGAGGGCCCCTTTCATTGAGATGCAAAACAGGTGCTTAACAAAGGTAAAGGAAGTTTGGAGTCACCTCATTTAGGGGCTGTGCCTCTTAGAAATGCAGTGGCCTTGAGAAGGGACATTCACCATGTTTAGAGGAAAAGTGCTACAGACTATCATGAGGCTTACTGATTTACTATGGAGCTGCATGCCATCCCTTCCGCCCTAGATGGAGGACATCTGTGTGTGTGTGTCTCATTCACCGGAGTTCAAACCTGAGGACAAGAAGTTTACCTCACACAGCTGTTTTTCTAAATCTAGGACCCATAACACTTAATAGATGATCCCTTTGCGCTGGCTAAGAACAGGGATGTGCCTTTATGAAACACCTGTGTGCTCTACAGATCACAGGATTGACTGGGTCCTTCCTTCTTAAATGACTGACTGGTCACAGAAGCTCTGTGCAAGAGCCATAGCTCTTTGGCCTCGAACTCACATCGACCCACCTGCCTCTGCCTCCAGAGTGCTAGGATTAAAGGCGTGGGCCACCACACCCCACCCGGCTGTACAAACCCCTCTGTTAACGGGACTCAGGGGAAGAGGGACAGGAGTGGTCTTGTTCCCGGGGTTGACTTTGCTGGTCAGGTGACAAAGCCACCACCCAGGGTCTTAAGGTTGTCCACAAGTGAACTCCAAGGGATTGGATGCCCTCTTCTGGCCTCCTTGGCCACAAATATATACATGCAAACAAAAATAAGCCTTTAAAAAAAAAAAAGCCATTATTTTCTATTTGTGCCCATGTGTACCTGTGCAATATGGAGGTCAAAGGTCAGTATCAAATACCTTTCCTCTATGGTTCTTCACCTTATGTTTTGAGACAAGGGTCTCTTATGGAACCTACAGCTCAGCCTTTTGGGTAGGTTGGCTGGTCAGTCAGTCAGAAAGCTCCAGGATGTGAATGTCTCCCCTAAGACACGATGCCCAGCTTTTATGGAGGTGCGGGAGGGCTGAACTGAAGTCCTAATGCTTGGGTGGTGGGTACTTTACTGAGTCATCTCTTTAGACCCCAAAGTAGTCTTCTTATACACAGGTATGTTTTCATCCTGTGCTAGACCAGTAATAATACAAATAAGCACCACGGCCATGCTAAGTGCTGTACATGAAGCTTGGGGCCTTATGGGGCTTAAATACTGATAAGAAACAAGTAATCACATTTTATTTATGACAAGCTGAACATGTGTGCACATGTGTAATTTACAAGAAAGAAACCCAGGTCCGACCGTCTCCCTGAGGTGTGAAAAGTCTACTTGGATGGGAGGGAGAAATCTGTGCTCATATTTTGCTCCCTCAAAAACCCCAAACCCCAGGCACAGGTCACAGAACAAACTTCCGCCATCAGGCCCTAACCTGAGCAAGATACGAAACTGTGCAGCTTTCTGAAAACAATTCTTCAAGGGTGGCCACGTGAGGAAGCCAGTGCCTCTGGTCACAGACCACTTGGCAGGACAGGCTTAACCCTGCCATGAGGAACATAATACCCACTCCCAAGAAATGAGGGGGCCCGTAAACCTTCCCTTCTACACTCAACAATGGTGAGGTCACATCTGAGCGGACCCAGCCTGCTGGCAGTTGACCATGCAATAAAGCACTTTGCTCTTGCAAACCAGACTCCCACCTCCCATTTACTGGTTCACTGCCTCGGGATGCTTCAGGCCTGGCTGCCCCCGCTGGGCCTGCCAGCGACACGTGCGGCTCGTGCATCTGGCGGGCCGGGCCTGCCAGGGCGTCCGCAGGGTGAGGGGTGACGAGTGGCCCGGGCCCCGCGTTAGGGTTAGGGCGCAGGATTCGGCTTCCCGGCGGCAGAGGGCGCCTGGCGCCGCGGTCCCGCAGCCCGGAGCCGCCCGCGAGGCGCGAGCAGAGGCGAGGCGGGCGAGCGGCGGCCCCTGCCACGTACCCGGCCGTGCGCGGCGGCGGCAGGTGGGCGCAGGGGCTGCGGGGACCCCCGCGGCCAGGAGCGGGGCGTCGGCGCGCGCGGGGGAGACGGGAGGCCGGGGCGCCGCGGGTGGAGCGCGCCGGCGGGCGGGACGGCTTCGCGCTCCCCCGCCGCGCCTTCCGGGCCGGGCCGGGAAAAGTTGGGGCGGCGCGCTGGCTCCGGGGGGCCGGGCGGGAAGTGCGGCGCGGGCGGCCGGGGCCCCCGCGCGGGAAGACGGACACACGGGGACACGCGCGGCGCGCGGAGAGGCGCGCGTTTGCAGGTGGAGGGCGGGCAGCCGGGGAACCGGGGAGGGTGGTGGCGGGGAGGGAGGAAGGGAGGAAGCGGCGGGGACGGGCTGGCCTCTTCCCCGCTGCGGCCCAGGGGGTCTGGCCCAGGGTTGGGGGCCCCTCGTGGCGTCAGGGGTCCCGGTGGGGAAGGTGGTGCCGAGCGTGGTTTCCTGCGTGGCGGGCTCCAGGACCGCCCCTCCCGGTGCCTGGTTCACCTCACGCTGCGGTGCGTTTGTCCTGGGGAAGTTGAGCGGGCCGCGGAGTGGACGGTATGTTGTAGGGTGTTGTGAGGAGAGCGGGATGGGACCGCATGAAGCACGCACACCCACCCACAACCTCTCCTTCCCTGCACAGTGCGAAAGTCCGGGCCCCCTAGCGTTTAAGACATTCCCCCGGCTGGGCCAGCAGCTGCTCAGAGCTGCACAGCACATCTAGGCGTAGTGTGTGGCTAGAAGACATGGCCTCTGAATTTCTGTCTGTGGTTGGCTTACTTCCCAAACAAGGTTTCAGCAGATGCCCATGCGTTATTAGAACAACCTATTTGGGGGCCCTTGATGAACCAGAAAACCACCTTCCCCCAATAAACTTAGTATTCAAGACAGCCCAATGCCAAGTTCAGTGCAGGAGAGCACAGCTGTGGGCCCAGGCCACGGGCCTCTTGAACCCTTGGGAGAGTCTAGCTGTGTCAGCAGGACATGACCTTGGGTGAGCCCTCTGGACCTCAGTGTACTTATCTGTGCAATAGGAGACAAAAGCCAGACGATTTGTAGGAGGCAGGAGTAGGTTTCTGAGGGAGGCTGAAGTGTAGCCTCGTCACTCGCAGCCTCCTGCCTGCACATCTGTTTCTCCTTGCTCTTGGGACGAGATTAGGATAGCTCTAAAGGAAAACAGAAGCTAAAAAGGTTGAACACACAAACCAAAAAATAATAATAATAATAATAATAATAATCGGTACTAGGTGTACATTGTGAGTGCCGAACTCATGAGAGTAGTGGTATTATGGGCTGCCCATCTGTCTTTGCTATGAAGTTCCTGCTGGAGGCCGGACCGCCAGGGCATCAACTGTTTCTTTTTTTAGCCTTCAAGCCTGGGGTGGCCGTATAGTTGGTTTGATGGGGCCCTCCCTGAAGGGGCCTGGCCACATCTCATTATCTTGTCTGACTGATGCTCCTGCAGCCGAGCCATCTCTGTTCCAGCTTTAGAAGCCGTGGGCTGATTTCCTATTGCATGTGGTGTTTCTGAGTTAGGATGAGTTCTTTCAAGAAAAAAGTAGTAAACAAATAGGCGTGCAGTAGGATTGGGTGCAGTCCATTAAAAATACAGTTTCAAGTAGCAGTGTAGGCAGTGTCTGCCCCAGCTTATTCCCAGGTACTCCTAGGGCGATGTCTCTTCCAAACTTGGGTAAACAGTTTTTGGGGCCTGCGGGCAGCCACAGGGTCACAGTAACCAGGCTAACCAGCTCGTTAATGATCGAGCTGCAGTACTGGGAGGCGAAGCGGATTTTCTTGTTTTATCATAACCGAATGCCCTTCTGTCCACTTCCATTTTCAGCTTTCAAGATGCACTCTGGCTTTGATTTGACCATGTCATTTTCAGCAATCCTTAAAAGAAATTGTTAGTTTCTCGGAAGTGGCAGTAGACGGTTATGTCTTAAGTTTGAGAAACTGGTAAAATGATATCTTAAAAACAGAAGGGCTGGATTAATTTTACATTCAGTCCTTCAGATAGCTGTAGTGCATACATGTACGAATATGAATTTAACAGAGACTGCTGAACTAACAAAAATCATGTTTTCACTATAGTTACCGCTTGAGCCTCTGATGCTTTTTAAGCTCTGTGAAGAGGAGTGGGCCTCCGTTCAGCAGGGAGAAAGCCAAGCCAAGGGGCACAGATCTGTGTCACAGCAGCTTCTCTGTACCAGAGAGCTGTCGGCAATGATGGGAAAGGTTGTGATAACTAAGTAAGATCACGCACATGAAATGCAACATGCTCACTCAGGGTCAGTGGGGTTAGCACTGGAGGGCACTGCAGGCTGCCCGTGGAGGGAATCCTGGGAGTAGAGTGGGCCTAGGTGTTAGTCCTGAGCCCTTGGCCTCACCTCTGCTTCCCTTCACCTGTGAACTGAATGCTGTGTGAAGGCTGGCCCCTCCTCTCTCCTTGCTCGGGCACTCCAGATAATGGGATTGATTAAGTCTTCCAGTAGGAATTGTCCTCAGGGGAGGAAGGCTTTTTAAAGTACATTTTTGTCCTTATGAATAATTCCTCGGGCTTTTGCCTCTCCATATCAATCCTGGCATCCACAGAGAACATTCCAGGGCCTTGGGCTGTGGATGGATGGATTCAAGAAGGAACTGAACAAAAGCAGAAGCCAGAAAGGGCAGGTCCTGTGTTGGAAGTTGGATGTGGTTATAGTGTTTTTTTGTTGTTGTTGTTGTTGTTTTTGTTTTTTTTTTTTTTAATTTCTTTCTTGTTTTCTAGATTTTTGGACAAGGAAAAGATAACTGAATTCAGGGTGGGGGAGCTTCTCAATAAGATGAGAAGGGCGGCAGGAAGGAGGTAGATCTGGCTGGCAGTAGAGGGGAATGCAGTTAGCCGTGGAGCTGAGCTATATAGTGGGCCACTCTGCTGGGCTTTGAAGTTTTGCACTCTAGGCAGATTGTGACTCGCCTCAGTGGCAACATCAGTGGATTTTTGTAGCCAGTTATGGGCCGAAAAGGAAATGAAATTCCAAGAGGGTGTTTGTGGTGACAGATGCCAGGATTTTTATTAGGATCTAGTCAGTCTATAAAAGTACCTCCTAGTTCCCTGAAGATATTCGTTAAAAACTATCGTTTTTAAACCCTGGAAATATCTTTGTTGTGAGTCTTTGAAATGTCACTCTCCTAAATTTTGGAAACAAATGCAGTTCAAAACATCCGGTTTAACCTGTTCCTCCCCCCGTTGTCACATTGTCTTAATAATGAGTTAATGTTGGTTTCTTTTACATTTTGATAGCCTAGTTTCTAAACTTCAGAGCTTGCCTCTGCCTTCTGTTCTCTTGGGTTAATTCTTGCTCATTGACAGTACAGAGGTGGTGAGGAAATGAAGAGCACGGTGTACTGAACCAGGCTGGGACAGCTGTAGAGCCAGCCGGTCACTCTTGGAGCTAGGCTGTCAATGAGGTGGACATGATCCTGATGGCAGACCCGAGAGGCCCATCACATAATCCACAAAGCATGATGTAGCGATGGCTCACAGATGCATGTATCTCACATCCGTGAAAGGCTGGTCATGTTGTGTCTCCAGTGTTCAGAAGCGAGCTTGAGTGTGAGAGGTTGTCAGTGATGACTTAGAGACACGTGTCCAAACAGACAGTGAATCTTAGGCCTTGGCTTGTACTTCCATCGGTTCTGGGCAGGCAGGGCTGTGCTCACTCTGCCAAGGATAGGATAGGGCCTTTGTCTTGTAGTTTGTGAGCAGTCATCAAGGAGAGAGGGTCAAGTCTGTATCAAGGAAGATTGTTCAATAGGCTGTATCTATGAGGCACAGCAAATGGAAATTAGCTGAGAAATGAGTGTAGTGGGCTCAAAACACAGCCCACATAAGAAACACGACACTGGCCCTGTTTTGGGGAAAAGGGTGCACCGAGGATGGGGAGATCTTGGTCTCTCAGGATGCTGGAGTTCAGAAAGGAGCCTTTCCTTCCTGCTCCTCATCCTTCTCACAGCCTCGAGCTTTGGCCTGCAGGTGCTGAGAGGGATACTGCAGTAGCAAGCCTTGCTTCTATTGGGCTCTTGCTGCCAGCTAGAGGCAGGTGTGTGAGTCTGACCTGAAAAGCCTTCTGTTGGCTACCCTCTGACCTTATCATTTCCAGGAGCTTCTCAGGGTGGCCTGAAGGTGCTTTTTGAGGGTGACCTCCTCAAACCCCATTTAGGAAGATGCTTTGAACATTCAAATGGAATAAAGGATAAAGTCTGGTTTTCAGGTAGTTTGCATTCCAGTAATTGCTGGTCCCCAAGCGGTCGGTCGCTCGAGGGTTAGTCCTCACTGCTCTGTGTGTGCCTGTGTGGGGCTGCTGGGGAAAACAGTGATGCTGCGTTTACTGTGATTAGTGGCCAACTCTGAGGAGCAGTGCTTATCTTCCCCTAAAGGTGCAGCCTGTGCATCTGGGGCAGATTCTGAGCCCTGGGACTCTGGTGACTGGAATTCTCACTCAGAACACACTGTTGGCAAGTCTTGTGTCATCTCCCCCAGTCTGTGCCAGAGATGGGAGTGAAATTGCTCGCCGCAGTTTCTGGATTGCACGCCTGTTTGTTTTTGTTCTGGTCAGGCAGGAGATCAGTTGACTGCGCCCTGGCTTTATCTGGGCTGTGCTCTTTGTGAGGGAGCAGTTGGGTTACCTGTTGGACCTCACTGCACTGCTTCTCAGCGTGCGTCGCAGCCTCTGCTGGTGAGACGCTGTGTGCCGACCCACCTCACCGCCTACTGCTTACTTTTTCTTTTGAAGAGGTGACCTCGCATCCTGGTTCTAAGGTGCTTCTTTTTGATTCTGCCAACTGTGTACTGTGTCTGGGTGGGGAGGCCCATGCTGGAGAAGAATGCTCTTGCTGCAGGTAGCAGCTGTCATGCCTACCTCTTGAGTATAATGTCTGCAGCAAAGCCGCTTGGCTGGCTTCTTTTTGCAGGGCACATGCTCACGAAAGCATGTGTGCATGTGTGTGTGTGTGTTGGGGTCTGTTTGTTTTAATTATTACCAAGAATCAGAAAAGATATTTATCAGATGTTTAAATCTACAGGAGTGCTGTGGCTCTGGAAAGCAGGAAGAATAAATATACATTTAGCCAGGATGCCGCTGATTTATCTCTTTCTGTGCTAACGCTGCTCTCTTGGCAGAGTCGTCTGATTTGTATACTGATGCAGTTTGGGCTTCAGGACTGAGGGAAAAGGATTCCTGGGCTGCTTGCCG
This sequence comes from Psammomys obesus, assembly GCF_907164565.1. Classification (NCBI taxonomy): domain Eukaryota; kingdom Metazoa; phylum Chordata; class Mammalia; order Rodentia; family Muridae; genus Psammomys; species Psammomys obesus. The sequence goes on from NW_026592732.1 coordinate 11,760,919, forward strand.
GAGTGGAGGGACCCCACCAAGCAGGCTTCTCTTCCAGTCTTGGCTCTCCCACTAATGCAGGCACTGGCACTGGCCTCTGTCAGAAGGTGGAGCTTGGCCAGATCCCTTTGTTGGCTTGCCTGGGAGATGCTTAGTGGGTGATGGTGGAAGATCTCCCCTCTGTTGTAGGAAGGGGATGTTCTTTTGACATTGTGTGCATATGGGGGTGGCAGGTTCAGGGTAGGAAAGGCCTGTGTGTTCTCAGGAACTCACAGCTCTCCTTGAATCCACGTTGCTCTTTTTGACCCTTGTCAGAGGCTCAGAAACTAGGCTCAAATCTTTTTAGTTCCTGGTAGAGTTCAACATGGGAACATATACTGATTTGCGGTGCAGTTTTGCCAGCAGGAACATCTGTTTGGGTGGCGGTGTTTACAGTCAGACCATTCACTTTCTTCTTAGATGATACAGGGGTTATGTGTAAAGAGTGGAAGAGAAGAGCAGCCATGGCACCCAGCAGCCCTCTCCCAGAAGCCTCCTGCCTGTCAAGTCCTCAGCAGTAACAGGTTTTAACAGTTGGATGAGTATCTTGAAGCCATTTGTCAGCCTATTTAGACACATGGACATGAGGGTTTCTTTGTTTTACAAGCCTCGATCTGATGGTATGCACCATTCCACTAATTTTCTTGTTATTATAATATATTGTGAAGTTATTTACATGCATGTAGCTTTTGTTTGTTCTTTTGTCTAAAAAAATACGTTGTAGGTGTATCAGTTTATGAATTGTTCTGTTGATGGACAGATGAGCCAGCTCAGGAAGTTTTCTCTTACCCACTGTACATGCATTAGTACGTGCACGTTTCTCTAAGACTGGAATTGATTTGTGAGACGTTTACATTCCTCCAGCACATCGCAGTGGCAGCGCCCACATGGCGCTCTTAGATGTCCTGCTTTCCTCTATAGTTTACAAACTTGCCCATTTTCCTACGTTATGCTGAGGGGAAGAAATAGATTGTGTTTTATAAGCATTCTGCTGCTGACTGGTAAAGTCGTGGCACCCACTGCTCAGCCTCCAGATCTCAGTGGGGAGATCTTACTTTCAGAGTGGGCGGACTGATCGAAATCACTGAGTGAAACTGGCTCTGCTTAGGGTGACATAAGCGCTGTGTCACCTGGGGTGACGGTGGGGCTCCTGGAAGCCAGACCTCCTGGATTGACTTCTTTCCACTTCTGCCAGAGGCTAGGTATGGTGATAGGACACTTGGAATTTGGTGTAGGGTCTCTGATTTGTCTTGAAGTATGCCTCCTGAGGAACTGGTTGTGTGTATAAGGACCAATTGAGACTGGTCTTTTCAGAGACTGTGCACCCAGAAAGCAGATGCTGTGGCTTTCTCAGAGCCTGGGGGAGAGTCTGTGTGTGGCAGATGTTTTCCCAGCACTGTGACTGTCAGCCCTGCTCCTGGCTTGTGACAGTTTGCCAGGTAGCAGGGTCTTTGGAGAGACTCCAGAGTCTTAGCAGGTAGCCAGCAGGCTGATAGCAGGTGGTGACTGCAGTTGACTCCTCTGGGCTGTCCCCACGGCTTGGGACGGTGACTGTGGGAAGCTCTGGCTTACTGGACCATTTCAGTCTTTTGCTGCTGGGGGTTTGGAGCAGGAATGGTGAGGGCAGAAGACCGAGGAAGGGATTCTTGTTTTGGAACTCAGTTCCTGCTCAATCCTCATCAAGGGTGAGGGCCAAGCCCATTATGTCCTGGTACTAGAGCAAAGTTAATTCTCTTTCTAGTCTCAGCTTCTCTATCGGGAATTCAGGCACATTTAGGTCATAACTTACAGGGTGATTGTGAGGATTCTCTGTGTCCTTTATAGAGTTTGGACATCTATCCAGCAGGAACTCATTTCTTCTGTTTGCAAACTCCTTTCCTTCGTAAATGGTTTTAAATTTTTAATTGGTGTGTGTGGGCACATGTGTATGTGTGCATGTGTGGGTTGTGTGGAGGTAAGAGTAAAATTTTGTGCAGCTGGTTTTCTCTTTCCATCTTCACACTTGTTGTAGGGACTCAAACTCAGGTTGTCAGGCAAACACCTTTACCTCCTGAGCTTTCTCCAGTAAATGCCCTGTAAAGGCTTTGAAGTGAATGAATGTACATTTGATTGGTTCCATATGAAAATGAATATAGCGTGCTAACTTGAAAGGGCTATAGGTCTCAAGATCAGTAGCTGCCTAGAGACAGATGGGAGTAGAGAGGGGGTGCAGGTGGAGGGGTGTCAGGCAGCCTTGGCGGGGGAGGAACGTAGGCATCTCATCTCAACCCATACTTTCTCAGTAAACAACTATGTGTACACCGTTCCCCCCGGTGCAAACACCTTTGCACTTTTATTTAGAGTTACTGAGTGTTAGAAGACCTAGAATGAGTTCTTCTGTTTGTTTGAGGTGACTGATTCAGGCCCTGAAAGGTGATGTGTCTGTTCCAAGTCACACAGCTGGCGGGGCTGAGAGCAAGTCCAGGTCTCAGGCTTTAGCAAATCTGCTCATTGTTTGCACCTCACTGCGTGTTACCTATGTCCAGATGTGGACAGTGCTGGCTGTGCCATTTACTGCCCGAGGCTCTGATGCTCAGGGTCAGCCTGTACCTTAAGGTTACTGAAGTACAGTGAGGAAAAGGAGGGATTGTCTGTGGTGTTGGAATTCCGGTTCACGCCTGCCCGACTACCAAGCTCACACTCATGTGCTCTCCTGTCACGGGTGGTGGTAGTGTTTGCACCACTCTGTGTGTGTGCGTGTACACACGTGCTGACAAGTCCATGCAAAGCCTCTAATTTGTTTGCTGATGGTTTATTTCAACCGGATATTTTAGACTTGCAGGGTGAACGCAGAGAAGGCAATACCCAAGGCCTGCAGAACACCCAGGGTGCTAGTGTGTACCTTGAAAAAAGACAGCACTGCTGCAAGCTGTGCTCAATGAATGAGGATGTGGTCAGGGACCTGTGGGGTTCCAGTGCACCCCTGCACAGATGTAGGAGGTCCTAGGGAGTGGGCAGAGTTTCAGTCAAATACACAGACACTGTGACATGAGTCTGAATGATGTGTCTGATGGAATATTGCTATAAATGGACTAAGGTGGCGCACCCCTTTAATCTCAGCCCTGGGGGTGGGGCAGAGGCAGAGGGTTCTCTGAGTTCAAGGCCAGCCTGGTCTACAGAGTGAGTTCTAGGACAGCTGGGGCTACAAAGAGAAACCATGTTTCAAACCCTGCCCCCCATCCACACACACTCACAAACAGCCCCAAACCAAAATGGAGTGATAGTGGCTTATGCCACAAGAGATACTTGAGAGCAGTGTGCAATAGGTGCCAAAGGTATTGTCCAGAATAAAAGCAGAATCAAGGCCTCACCTTGGGTCTGGAGGTCTGAGCAGCTTCTCAGAACCAGCACAAATTAAAAAAAATGAGCCATGGTTAGCCTGTAGAGAGGAGATTGACTCCTTTTATTACACGCTGCATTTGACAGATAAAAACACGGAGACCCCAGGGGCAAGGTGCCTGTTCAAGGTCACAATCTAATGGAGAGGAGAGCCAAGCCTGCATCCTGCCCCCTGGCCCATGGCAGTCATTACTGTGACAGCTCTCCTGGAGGCAGGAGGTCGCCACCTGTGGGAGGTTGGTGTTGTGAATCAGATGAATGAGTTCCCAGTTCAGTTCTTGACCTGGCTGTCTGTCTCCAAGGGAAGTTAGAACATTAGCCTGTCCGAATGGGTCTCTCTGCAATGAAGGTAGTACCCTCCTCCTGTTGGATGGATTGTCATTCACGCAGCAAGGTTTTACTGAGTCTCCTCTGTGCGTGCTGTAGGGAATCTTAACAGCAAATGAAAGAAGCCAAGGCCCTGGGCCTGTTGAGATGCTGGCTACGGAACCTTGTTTCCTAACGCTGCTGGGATAAAGCACTGAGGCAAAGGTTTAAGCAACACAGATTTAATCTGCCCCAGGGCTTAGGCTCTGAGGGTATCTCCTCCTTGCTCCTTATCCTAGCTTGTGGTGAACTCCTTGGTGTTCTTGGCCTCTGCCATCGTCTGCAGTCACCCAGTGTTCTCCTTACCTCTTTGTATCAGGGTCTCCAGAGACACAGAACAAGCAGTTAGTGCCGGGGCCGGGGAGGGGGGTTAGTTTCAATGTATCAGGGCTCTTCCTTAGGGCTACAGCCAGTGTGTGTGTGTAGGTTTTAAAAGGAAGAAGTTAGTTCTCTATGTATCACAGCTCCAGTGCCCTTTCCTGACTCTTTTTACCCCCTCCCACCTCCCTTCACATAGACTACAAGCATGACGATAGGGCTTGGGTGACATGTGTTCATGGAGAGAAGAGCATGCAAAGCCATTTTACTGTAAGTTACATGGCCTTCTCCTCCCTGGTCCTATGGGCTCTATTCATTCACAGTGGGGGACACTGTACTTACAGTTGAGGTGGTCACTGCCTCACATAGATGTTGGAAATGCTGAGGTCAGTGTGCAAATTCAGTTCAGCATCCAGATATTTGAAAGTTGCAAAGTGAGGATGCACCGGTCAGCTCCCTTGGTTCATGGGTCATGTTTAGCCTTGAAAATGCAGCAGTGTCTGTGGCAACCTGTGGAGAGAGCGATGCCTGTACTTGTAGTCTTGGTACCTGAGTTTCTGTCATTAAAGAGAAGGGACTCGGGTGGATGTTTGCCTTCACCTGCTCAGTCTGCCTGAGGCCTGTGGGGTCAGTTTGCATGCCTGCTGAGGAAATAACTTAGAGCTGAAGGGAAGCTGCCTTGTCTAACTGACAAGGAATTTCCTCTGGTAGCCCCGGAAGGAAAGGGCCTGGGACTGTGTGGAGGAACCCACCTAAGAGGTGGGCTGTGGGTTGGGCCTGCTTCCTTCACTCACAGAGGGGGTCCCGGGAGGTCACCCATGTTTGGAGGTTATCTGGATGGTGCTGCTGCCCAGGCCCCTGTGGAGAACATGGCTTTAGATGATAATTATGCTAAGTGGAGATGGAAATAGAATTTCCTGTGTCAGGAGCAGCTGCCTTTGGGGAAATGTATGCTCATTCCCCAACTCCCCCAACCTCCAGCACAGCACTCTGCGAAGTGAAAGTTGTAGACTACCGATGCATTTTGTAAGAGTGTAATTCCTTCTCCAGGGAATTGGGGGGGGGGTGATTCAATCCTAGCACATCAAAGGGGCTTTCGTACAAGAACTGCTTTTTAAAATGCAGTGTTTTTCTACTAGAGACACTAAGGAAGCTGGATGTGCTGCTGTCCTGTAGGCGCTACAGGGCCAGTGTTGTTTCTGTGTTACGCATATGGTGAGGACCCTTGTCAGTGGCCAGAGGACAGTTCATGTGCGCCAGTGCATCTGCTTGGCCCAGAGCCTGGGGACGGCTTTTTGTCTCTGTCCTGAACACTTAGTAAATAAGTAACTTTCACTGAACAAGATAGTATTGAGTGTGGGCTCTGACATGTTTGCGTGCTGGGAGGTCAGAGCTCCAAGTCCCAGATGAGGAGTGTAATACAGTATTCTGTCCACATTCCTGCCACTCTGGGGAAGTCATTTGATAACCTGGATTGGCTATGTTGGGGCTACTTGCCGGAGCATGAGCCACTCAAAATCGACTGCATCGTTGGAAGCCCCACCCTGTCATGGGCGACAGCACGAAGGTCACATCCTGGAGCTCCCTGCACAACCTACAGGCAGCTCCTCTCCCGAGCTCACTGCTTTTGTAGTTGTCTCACCTTTAACCCGAAGGACGGATTCAGGGGCTAGAGTCCTCCTCTCTCTTCCTTGTGCCCCTCCCTCCTGATTTCGTAGCCCCTTGGCCTCATTTCCTCATCATGGTGGGAACCCATTGAGGGTATGGGAACCTGACGCATTCAGACTTCTTTAGAAGTCCTGGCCAGCATCCCTTGTACTCCATGACAGCCCTCCTGCTGCCCCGCCTCCAGTGTCCTTGCTTCCTGTGCCATGCTTGGGATTGAGGCATGAGTCAGGAGGACTTGGCTGACCCTCCACTCCGCTTCTGGAGGCAGGTGGCTTCAGTTGCTCAGCTAATCTCTGTGTTCTCTCAAGTTTCACGAAACTTTCTGTCCTTGCCCTGAACAAAGGCCCCTTTATTTAAGGGGAATGTTTTCATAACTCAAGTAAGGGGAAAAGAAATGGGTCATGACTAAAAGATTGTGTGTGTGTTTGTGTGTGTGTATATATATATATATATATATATATATATATATATATATATATATA